>NW_028292581.1:687823-859779 GCF_029948245.1 Actinia tenebrosa | reverse complement strand
ACAGTTGTGACGTCACAACTTCGGTTTTTCCTGGTACAAGTTCAAAAATTTACAGTTTTTGTTTCGAGGAAAAAAAACGCCCCCAAAAATGTATTTTGAAGACGAAGTTCCAAATTTTGACTTGTGTCAGGGCCACAGGCATAACCCTATGGTCTCATGCAGGTCTTTCTGATCGAATATCATGACAATCTCTCGTTGGTCACCGCAAAGAGAATTCCCTCAGGAGCTACACACGGCCCCACACGTCCTGTCGTCAGGACAGCTTCGGTTGTTCAGCGACGTGCTTTCTCATGATTTAAATGCACCGCGCCCGATAAGGAATACAACTATTTCGAGGAAACAGTCAGCAGCTTCAAACTTTTTCCAGCGATAGCTCTTCAGCTCCACAAAATATCTTCTCGAAGCAAGACGAAACATTCAACTTCGCTGCCATATTTTCTGGCTGTCAAATTGAGCAAAACCACGTTTCTTTCAACCGAGAATTCCAGTCACAGTGACACTCAGTTATCTACTAATTGATCACTTTCGTAAGGATAATCAATTCTGAAATCTTTTATTAAGATTTCTATTCAATCTTTGAAGTAGTATAGGGAATGGGGGTTCCAGCGCAATCTCAACACGGGGTAAGACCCGCGTCAAAATCCACCTACGGAAACAACCCACTCCAAGTGTGGTTGGGGGCAACAGCGCAAATATGTTAGTCTATATATGGAGTGCGAAGATTGTAAAGAGTTTGTTTATGATTTCTGTGTAAAGTGCTTGAAACCCAAGTTTGTACCTACTAAACCAAATAAGTATATTTGTTGTGACAAGAAAATGCAAATAGAAGACGACACGTCAGCACAGTGTTACGAATGTGGTAAGAATATTCGTAATGCCGTACCAAATGCTACCAAAGAGCAATATTACGCCAATGGAGGTCGTAAGAAGACCCCATACAAAAGAATAAAATACTTCCGAGACTGGATGAGTCATATCCAAGGTTTACATCCGATATATTTAAGCGACGAAGTAAGGAAGAAAATCATAGACCATTTAGAAGAGCCAACCCCACAAAGTCTACGGAAAACGTTGAAAAAATTAAAGCTAGGGAAATATTACAAAGCTATTCCCTATCTTTTGTCTGAAATTACCGGTAAGTCTATTCCCGAGGTTTCTGATATGACAAAAGCCGAGTGGATGTTTTGTCGGCTGAATAAGGATATTCCTTATTATCCTGATGTAATTTACGAAATATTTTACAAAATAGACCCCAACCACCCCCTGTTAGGATGGATTCCGAGAAAATAAAAATGCAAAACTGGCGTTTATTTTGCCAGAAACCCCACTGGGGAATGCATCGCGCAGAACACCAAGCTATCCCCAGTGGGGTTTTTTGCATTTTGGGCTTACGGGGCTTATTTCATCCCGCGCCAGAGGCCCTCTAGTACGTACACATATATCTTTCTTACGACCCACCAGAGGGTGAACTCCGGACAGCGTCCCGAGACACCCCCTGACTTTTCCAATCGCGAAACCCCCCATCGCGGGGTTGAATCGCACTTTCTACCCCTCCCCCCCACGGTTGCTGTGAGTGTGGGGAGGCTTTTTTTTTTTTTTTCACTCACAGCAACCGGTCCAAATGCGTCTACAGCGAGGCTCGAACTCGGGACTTTAGGCCTCCCCAGCTCCAAAGTCCCACGATCACGAGCGAACGCCAGACACATCTGGACGCTTATGTATGTGAAAATTATTATATTTAATCTGCATAATTTCTAGACTGACGTTCGATATGTAAATAGAATCCCGTCACGCTCTTTTCGAAGCAGGTGTTTACTGAGCAAGCTTTCTTTGAAGCTCTTCTTTCGCTTCTTGATAGATCTTTTTGCGAGATTCCTCGGAAAGATCTCTTACGACTGTTTTTTTATTCCTTATGTCAGTCTTTAATTTCTCGTACTTTTCCTCTTCGGCTAAGATAAGCGAGAATTCTACGTCGTCTATCTTTCTGTCACGCAAAGCCTTTGAGACAAGGTCAGTGATCGTATTTACTTTAGCCCTTGACAGAGCTATTGTCGTGTCGTGTTTTGATATTTTGCTTGACAACTGTTTCATAATGCCCGTAGCAACAGCCGAAATAATACCACAGGCTGCCCCAACGCTGGCCAAAGGAACTCCAACGATTATTCCCGGCCCAGTAAGCGAAGTAGCAACGCCGGAGCCCGTTAACACAACAGATATGGATCCTGAAGTTATCGCAATCTTATGTAGCGTGCTACGGGCTCTGACGTATTTCTTCCTAACTTTTTCGTAGTGTTTTGCCTGCCCTTCCAAGTAAGCCAGGATTAAATTTGCTTTGTTGAGCCTAAAGTTTTCAGCGTTTAATTCGTTAGGTTCCTTAGGAAGTTCAGGATAAAGTGGAGGTGCTGATGGTATAACATCCATTATATATACTAATATACGACGCTTTTGGGAATGATATTGAGGAGCAGCCACATCACGACAACCGGGATTACTGGAATTGGAGAGCATTTAGGAAGATGTTTCCACATGCAGACCCCAGTAAGTTCGAAAGAAGACCCGATGGTATTTACTATAACGGCTCTAGGATGTACAGCAACGAGGATTTGAAGCCTACGCTGGTTAATCAAATAGACGATCAACTGAAGCATTCGCCAATGCATAAGCCAACGCCAGCGCCAACGCATGTTGAACCCAGTTGGTCAAAGGAATTATTGCTTGGTACCAGTACTTATCCAATACCCGCGATGTCATTTGATGAACACCCAAGTTTGGACCTAATGTTGAACATGCGGGTCTCTAACGATCATTCCTTTCTGTTAAAGGTGCGAGATATCTTCAAAAACGTGCCCATTGTTCATACCACCGCTAAGGAATCTCATGAATGGTTAGCGGTCCTAACATGCGTTATTGGCCGCAGCAACTAAACTTTGCAGTTTGGTGTGCCACTAGCGGCTGTGGTGTAAGCGCAAGCTTGATGAAGAATTCAATATTTATGTTTCATTTTCACTTCACGGTTAGAAGAATACTGCATGAAATGGGTGTTATTGCGCTGCCGGGAGATGCCACGTTTTATCCAAGAGATAATAAATACAGCGTGCCGGCTTATGACAGACTTTGTAAGGAGTTTGACGTTGTAGGGAAGGATTTCCGATGCACTGCCGGCGCTAACAATGGTCTGGGGGCATATTTGGGTTTATTGGGGGATTGGTGGACACGAGCTAAGTGATAAGGAAGTTCATGCGTTGAATCTACGATGGAACACTGGGTATCACAAAGAAACTCACGACAGTAGCACCTTCTTTGAACCAAACGCTAAGACCACTAAGGAAGTCAGAGACGGACCTCTGTTCAAAGACGAGGGTGGTAAGTATGCAGGGGCTAATCCACTGATTATCAAAATTACCAACGACGAGCAAACAAAGCAATATCTTAATTTCATACCCCCAGAAGGTAAAGGACTAACCAAAGCCGGCCTTGCCCGTTTAAACCGCAGCATAGAAGCTTACGTGTATTCTATCCTTGGAGCTCAGGTAAACACCCGATCCAGCATAATCGGAAATACTGGCGCCGCAGAAGAAACGCGAGCCGAAGCCTTGATCTTATTCGAAAGTTCAATCTTGGAGGGTGACATTAGCAAGGGCGTACAGCGTTACCAACTAGCCATACAAAATTCTAAGGCGAGGTTGGACTATGCAGTAGCCCCGGGTTGTTGGTTAATGCCTAGTAATTTATCTATAAATACTGGTTCTGTAGTAGGATACAACAATAAACTGCAGCGAGCTACTAAGGATATGAAGTTTGGGGCGAATGACGTGAACTCTGACACTCTTAGGAACATTCCTCACTTCGTAGAGAAGCCAAAAAAGTCACACGAAACGAAGCTACCCGTAGTTAAGAAACCATCGAAGAAGGTCCTGCCTGCGATACCTGAGGAATATGACCATAACTTACTAAAGGCCGGCTTAGCAGCTGCAAGCATTGGTCTGAGCTATTATATATGGCGATGAATAACCCCTACGTAGCTGGAGTAGATTGTGTTTATACGACTTACACAGGCGAGAAAAAATACACCCAGGCATCTTGGGTCGACGTTGAGGGCATGTCCGTGAATTTGAACTACTCGGGAAAGAAGTTAATCCTTTGTACTATTTGCATTGGCACAGAGAGCCATGCCAACGTCGGCTTTAGGTTCCTGGATGAGAATGGCGTACTGCAGCCTATGCGCGTGAAGACGAACAACAGGGAGCCTGTGCATTTCTCCGTAGAGCCGTACCCCAGCAGTGCTGAGAATCTTACGACTTGGACTTTACACATGGTTGCTGATTGCCATGGGAAGGTAAAGCTGCAAATGCGTGTAGACGATACTGGGCGCGTTTGCGTGAATAGCATAGAGGATCAAAGAGATAAGCCTTTTAACCACGCGACCATTAGCACTCTTACGGTGCTTAGTCTTTAAATATATGAACCCACACACGAAAGAGGACTGGTTTCTTCATTACCTAGAGGAAAAGGACTACACGGGCGACGAGTGGTACGACACCGGACTGTGGGTGGATGTTGGGGGGCTAGGATTAATCGTATGCACTATTAGTATGTCGGAGCGGTATTCATGTAATATTGGATTTAGGATTGTTGACGAGACCAACACCCCATTGTTGCCTTACAGGACGAAAAATAATAATAGGCACCCAACCCATTTTTCATCTGAGATTAACCTATATAGCTTCGAAGACCTAGTACCATTAACTTTTCACATGATAGCCAATTGTCAATATGCGAAGCTTCAGATTCGCCCCAGCGATGCCACTGCCTCCAGCGCCAAGCCCAGCATTGTCCGAATGAATGCTGCGGGTAAGGCAACCGAACCTACGCCGGATGCTATTTGGAATCTTAAGCCCATTAGCACCATGAGCGTGCTGCCGCTAGTTCCACATTATCAAGGCGGCGCGAATACTATCTTTACTTATCCCAAGTCGAGAACACCTCGGGTACCCGACGACGATAAGCCCCCAGTAATACACAAGGATAAGATTAGCCCTTCATCTTCTTCAAGAATACCACCCCAATAGCGACGACCAAGATCCAAATGTTGTTACCCACAAACTTTAGCAGTTCTCCGCCGGCCCTAAGTGCCAAGGAAACAACCGAACCCAGCAGCCCAGGAAGACCGGCCGCCATCTTTTTTCCCAAGTCCGTCAGCCCATTGCCTAATTTCTTTACGCCCGCGCCTGTAGCCTTAAGCGCGGATAGGATAACTCCTACTACGGTGCTAATAGCGACCGCAAACGCCAGCGGAACGCCATACTTCAAAAGGGCTCTTTTTACCTTTTCCTTGGTGGTAAGCCCCAGCTCTTTTTCCAGGTTTTCCTTTTGAGCCCGCAATTCCGCAAGGCGTATTTCAAGGGCCTCCACTTCCTTTTGAGCTGCTTCCCTTTCTTCCTCGGTACGAGTTTGGTCCTCGATTACTTCTTGCTGCCGCTCTATTTGCCCCTCCAGGTCTTCGATAGCCTGATCTCTTTGCCGGATTTGCTCCTCTTTAGTGTTGATTTCGGCAACCAACTGCCGCCGTTCCTCCAAAGAGCCGGATATGGTGATATGCAAGTTTTTAGCTTCCTCTTTTGTCAGGTCTAACTCCTGTAAGGTGAGGTCGAAAGCCCTTTGGGCTTGGTCTCTATCGCGTAGGGCATTGTCTCTTTGTCCTCTAATTTCTATTATTCTTTGGGTTTTGTCATCAACTTCTCTCTTTTGAGCATCGAGAAGTAGTCGGTTTTGCCTCATGTAATCTGCCTCCCTTTCTTCCAACGTTTCTTGCAGTTCCTCGACGCGTGTTTCTAACGCAACCTTTTCATTCAAGGCTGCCAACCTTTCTAACGCGCTTCGGGTAGCTAGTTGAAAGCCTTTTAATCTTGCCACGTCACCCCTAACTTCACCATTGTCGTCGAAAAGGGGTTGCGGTTTCGTCCAGCGGTCTTTGTCAGGAAATCTCAAGTCTTGGACGCTTATGAGGACTTTGTTTCCGCGTTCTGTGAGCCTTACGTCGTCGGCCTCGAAGTGGGAATAGCGCTGCGTTAGCTCTTGCGTTGCCCACTCTACAATTTCCCGCGCGGCTGCCTCAGGCTGCTCTATGTTTTGAAGCTCCAAGTACTCAGGGACGGGGCTGCCGTGGTTTTTTGATTGCCACATGCGATTCAAGGCGGCCTTGAAGCTTTTCCATCTATTACCATACTTGTTTTCTAGAGCCATGTCGTAGATTAGGGGGTCGGTTTCCGCGCCTTTAGTCCATGCGTCGTATTCTTCGTCGTTAATGTCGACTTGACCTTCTTCGGTAAGGGGATCAAAATCACCTTCTACTTCCATTATATATGATAAGCTCAAAGTTAAACCCCAACGTATTACCTAAGCAGGTTGGCGGACTGAAAGCAGAACGCACCTTTCACCGGGTTACATTCACGCCTTCTAGCGCTAAGCCAGGTGAGACGCTGTATGTAGGCGTGCCCCGCCTAACGGATAACCTAGTATTGGTTCCTGGTACCCTGGCTTTAAGGTTCGACCTAGCGGTGCAGTCAAGCCCCACAGATGAAAGGATTATCGTTAACAACCTTGGTCGCAACATTGTTTCTAAGATGCGCGTAAAGTTCGCCGGGGAATCCCTCTTAGACTTAAACAACTATGACCTGTACACCACCTACAAAGATCTGTGGCTGACTGCATTCGAAAGGGCACAAAAAATAGAGCAGGGTATCGGTAGCGCAATATTACGTAAGGTTAGGACTCCCACCAAGACACAACCTACCGATTCTGGCGACGCAACTGACGTGGCAGATGCAAAGGCCATCAAGACAGCCTATGGTACTAAATACGTAATACCATTGGACTTTGAGGCTATTACCAGCCACGGGGTTTATTATCCTAGACAGTTGAGTGAGTTGCAGTTTGAAGTGACCTTAGCCAACATGACTAACATCATTGGCGGGTTAAGCACTGCGTTGTCGGGAAGTATTCATCCATACGCCATTACCAACCTGGAATTGCAGTATGAAACCATACACTCCGAAGATCTAGCACGTAGCGCTGGCATGGAATACAGTGCTGGAAAGGCTTTCTTGTACGACCACGCGGTAATGTACAAAACCTTTAGTTTCCTGGATAAGACAGACGCGGTAATTACTCAGAGCATTAATTTACCACGTCGTAGTCTTACGGGGCTGATGTTGGTATTTATTAAGCCTTATGAAGCCGGTAAGCGCGACTCTGAAGCCTTTCATAACCCCGGCATCACCAACGTCGGGATTAGCATCAATGGAGTTCCAAATAAGGTGTATTCGCAGGGAATGAAGCCCTCAGACATCTACAGGGAAATAAAAAGAAAGTTTGGGGATCAAGTTGCACCCGGTGAGTTCTTTACCAATAAGTATGCACTGTGGATTGACATGCGAACCACCAACGACGAGGATTTACATGGGCAGGGATTGCGTCTGGTAAATACCCAGGACGGCATTACCCTGGAAATCAAGCGTGACTTAAACGCTAGCGCAGGCGACTCAGACAAGATCAACGCATACATCTTCGTGGTGTCTGACGCCCAGTTGAGCGTAGAAATGAATCAGCTAAAGAGCGTTGCGTATTGATTCGCGCGCTGCGCTCCCTCATCCAAGAAAGGATAAAATATCCCTTACGTATATAATGCTTCGCGTATTCGAAAACAACAACACCAAACTGCAATGCATAGTGCAAGGCGATAAACTTTATTTCAAAGCAAAGTCCGTGGCTGATGCCTTGGGTTACGTAAATTCCAGAAAAGCGGCGTCTGATCACGTCTCAGAGGAAAACAAGGTAACTTTGAGGTCTATAAAGGGTGTAAATCTGACTGACACCCTTAATGCGCAACCACATTCCGTTTACATCACTGAAATGGGTCTTTATGAGTTAATATTCGGATCTGAAAAGTCCGTAGCTAAGGAGTTCAGAAAATGGGTGTTAGGTGACGTTCTCCCTACCCTCAGGAAAACAGGTAAGTATGAAATAGAGCGGCGCTTTGACGGTCCTAACAAGTTGGTATTCAAAATAGAAAATGAATTTGACCTGCATAAGAAGGTTGTAAACTACATACGTCGATTCCACCCTATCCTACTGCTCGCACCAGGTCTTGGAGAACTACAGGACTCAGCTAGCAAAAGGATAGTATGTTGGCAGAAAGGGTATCAGGCGGGGCAACCCGACATCTTAGTCCTTAATGCACATAAAAAACATAATGGGTTATGCCTGGAGTTGAAGACGCCTAAGGGTAACGGCGTATTATCCTCAAAACAAGAGGCGTTACTCACACAATACGAGGCAAATGGTTACCTAACCATGGTGTGCAACGATTACGACCTTATATGTAGGGAGATCGACCATTACGCGGAAGGCATTCGTGTACCTTGTCCTTGGTGTGTTAAGGCTTTTAAGACGCAGGAGGCGTTAAGGACTCACCAAAGAATATTTCATAGATATAATGATAGTTGAACAGACACACTGGCGTGAATTAGTTCAAGGCATCACATACAAAATAAAAAATTACGTCGTCTTCGAAGACATCAGCCGCTTAAGGTTGGTCCTCAAACACGAAGGTAAAGAGTGCACCCTGTGGGCACCTGACTGTGTGCGGTATGTAATCCAAGGTGAAGAGTACACGCACATACGCAGCTATGGTAAAGTTAACGGGCGATGGAAGTTCGACGTTGAAAGGAAGGTAGATGCTAATCCTCTTTGTGATTAGAAGTCATCCTCATGAGCGGTTAAGTATTGGTCTGCTACGGCGGACCTCATTTTTTCTGTCATGTGGTAAACGGATGCGGTAATTAAGACACCGCCTATGAACGCTGCGATTTGAGGTATCATATATCTTTCTCATTTTCTTGGCGTTGGCGATCCAAGACGCCTCCCGCAAACAACTGTCGTAGAGGTAACACCAACCGCAAAGGCGGCGTAGAATAGCACCGTGGAACTCATTAGATATTTTCTTTTTTCCAAGCCTTTCGTACCACCAGGTAATGGTCTAAAGGACGTGGTCCGTCGTATAGACAGCACCAAATATGTTGTCCACTCCGTTGACAGCCGCAGCGATCGCAAATAGCCTCCCAGTGTTCCCTGTCCTCCCATTTAACACCCTCAACATCGTCAAAGCCTACAAAGGTTTGGTCAATTTCCTTCTTAAGCTTTGTCAGCACCCGGGAGGTTTCAAGGGGGCAACAGCGTTCGGCTATGTCACCGTGGGTTTCGCAGGCAATACCTTCGAGGTGGTAACGGCGGCAGCGGTACTTATGCCAGTTCTCTTCAAAGAAGGGCTCATCACAGCGGCGGCAGCAGTTCTTAAGACAGACCCTGTTGTCGCGGTGATATCGTAAGGCTTGGAGGGTGGACAGCTCTCGACCGCAGTCACCGCAAAGGGTGCTTACGGTCTTTTGACAAACCTTTTTGGAAAGATGGTATTGCAGTCGCTGCTTACTGCTGAAAGATTTATTACATTGCATGCACTCCATTATACATACCTTATTTTTTATTGTTATTTTGTTCAACCCTGCAAGAGGGTTTTAGGATAGGGTCTATTATTTCTTGTTATTTTGTTAAATGCCTGCGAGAAGGTCTTAACAAATTAACAATAATTATTAAGACTCTTTTGAAACCTCTTATCTTACTTTAACAAATTAACAATAAATAAGAAGACCTTATTTAAAACCACCTTGCAGATCCTCTTTGTAGGTGTCAGCTAAGGTTCGCTGTGCTTTAGGATCTGCGGGACACCAATGCCCAACAAAGGATCCTTCGGGGAATACCTTATTACAATGAAGGCAGGTGTATTTTTTACACGGTTTGGGTATCGGTGTTTTGGGAGGGGTAATGCAGTCGGCAGGTAGTTCGCACGTAATACAGTCCATATATTGAAATGGTAATGAGAACTGTATTCTATGGAGGGTATCGCATGAAATCCTTAATGGACTCCTTAGCCCAGCCCGCCATTGTCAAAAGCGCGCCAAACCGTTCTGCGCGCTTCAGACCGCACATTTCATCGTACAATTCCTGCACGCGCTCTTTTAACCGGTCTATCTCTTCCCTTTGCATTTCTATGGTGTCTCTTTTATCTTTTGCGTCGGCGGCAATCCTTCTTACTGCTTCCACTGGGTCCATCGTATATATAATGGATCCGAACCATATTCCCTGCAATGCTCTGATAGTAGGACCCACCGGCTGCGGAAAGACCCAGTTCGTGGTAGAGCAGCTATTAGGACCCTTTAGATACCGTTTCGACTATATTGTGCTATTATGCCCCACCTACGTGAATAACCGCACCTGGACGGGCGTAGGAGTGAAAGATGACGACTTCTTCGTAGATATCTTAGACCCTAATGAGTTATCCAGCCATCTTAAGTTCTGGCATAAGCAATTCCCTAAAGATACACAGACTTTACTCATATTGGATGACATCGCCTGCGGGGACGACGTAAAAAGACGCACCTCCGAATTAGTGAAGCTCGCTTTCAGCGGCAGACACGACAATATCAGCGTTTGGTTGCTTTCCCAGCAGCTTACCAGTGTCTCTAAACCCTTTAGGGAAAACATAGGCTCTCTCGTAGTATTTTATACACCCAGTAAGTCTGATCTGGAAACCATCTTAAGCGACTACGGCGGTGAGATATCCAAGGAACAGTTGCATGAATACATGCGGCATTTAAAGACGCACCAACATTCCAAAATGATTTTCTCTTTGAGGTTTCCTTATGACGTTAATGTATATGGAGATTGAGCAGCTCATAGATGAAGTCCCCACGCAGTTAGATGAAAGTAACCTCAAGGAACAACTTAACATCCTTGTGTCTTCTGGGAAGTGCAAAGAAATGATAGGCAGGGAACTTACCCATGAGCAGGTTAATAAGCTGTCGGAAGAGGAAGTCAAAAAGTTCCATAAAAGGTACGAGGCTGCCCTTGCAAGTAAGACCACAGACGCCGTCGCAGACTCCGCTATCCGACTTGCAACTAAATTGCTTGGACTTGCACTGCCTATAGACGACGTGGAGCAACTGCGGAAGGACATAAGCGAGGACTATGTCATCGCCCAAGAACTTAAGATAACCTGCGGCTGGTTGTCTTTGAAGTGCGGTAAGTTAATGGCAGTCGCCTCTGCGGCACTTCACGTAGCTCAGCACGTCGACTTGAAGGAGGTACTAGGTTCCTTAGGAACATCTTGGAAGGACTTCAAGAAGAACAGAGACGTTGAAAAGGTCTTCCAGGCAGCACTTACTGAGGTACCTGATCAAGTCGCCTCAAGTACCTAGTCAAGTCGTTGTCAAGTCACCTCAAGTACTTAGTCAAGTCGTCCTTAAGTCATTCTCAAGTACTTAGTCAAGTCGTTGTCAAGTCACCTCAAGTACTTAGTCAAGTCGTCCTTAAGTCATTCTCAAGTACTTAGTCAAGTCGTTGTCAAGTCATTGCCAAGTCATTGTCAAGTCGTCATCAAGTTACTTGTCAAGTCCTTCAAGTCCCTTAATATAAGATGAGTGACACCGAAGAACAACCACCCGTAGAAGATACCAAGATTACCAAGGCTAAATCTCCGGGCAGAGTCGCTGCCGGAAAGAAGCTCGCGGAGATGAATAAAAAGAACAAGGCAAAAAAAGAGGAAAAGGTAGAAGAAGAGGAATCCTTTATCAATCCTGGGTACGTCATTGGCGCGTTAGGAGTCGCTATAGCAGCAGGCAGCCTCTACTTACAATGGCGGGCTACGAAGCCAAAAGTAAAGTGGGAGGCCGAAACATATCACGCACCTGTGGAGGTTAGAAAAAGTAAGATCCCTGAAATGGAATAACCTTCTCGCTTTGTAATATAATGTCGACCGCGTTGTTGAAAACTGTTGAAGAAGCAGCTATCATTACTTCTATTGTTGCGGGTATTGGTTGGGTAGGTAAGAAAGTGCTCAAAGAAGACTTTACTGAAGACCCAAGCAAGAGCTTCGCTAACTTTGCTAAGATGACCGCTGCCGTAGGCGGGGCTATCATGCTAAAGGATTACCTACGAAAGGAAAAGTACCTGCCTACGACGTAATATATAATGGCTGGCTTAGTCGCAGGTGGAGTCATTGCAGCTTTAGCATTCACTGGAGCTAATTATGGCGGTCAATATTTGGATAGATTAGTCAGAGGCGACAAAAGCGGTGCCGCCGAAAGGAAGAGACACGACTTAGCGCTGGAGAAATATCAGCGGGACGTGGCAGCTTGGAATGAAAAAAGACAAGCTTACAGGGATTGGTTGGATAAGAACTACCAAGACAAAATGCAGGCAGACAAGAACTTCGAAAACACAGACTACGCCTTCAAACTTTATGCGCAAGCACACCCCGACTTTAGAATGAAAAAGCCTCAGTTCAAGAATTACTACCAGCCTTCTAAGAAACAAAAAGACAATGAATTGGTCTTTGTAGGAGTCGCAGGGCTGGCGGGAGGCGTGGCCTTGGCGTATCTAATATAATGATCGTCTTTTTGGAAAGCGACAAGAATAACTTTACTACTTATCTGAATCCTCCCATCCGCGCGGAAAGGGTTCGGCTGGTTAGTTGCTCTTTGTACAATTCTTGGTATAATTTAATTAATGGCTTTGTCGTCGTGACTTCCACCAAACCAAAAATACCAGATTCCCATTACACCCCCATAACACTGGCTAAGGAGCTAGCAAAGCATGGATATACTCTTACCACAGGATTGCCCCATGAAATGACATTCAAGAAAAATAATGGGAGCGCCAATCTAAAGGACAGTTCATTGGTAGAACTCCTGGGCCTTACTAGTACCACGATAAATAGCGGCAGTACATATGATGTGAAATGGAAAGTCGCATCCTCTTATGAAGTCTATTGCGACTTGGTCCATAGTTACAACAATGGAGAAAAGTCTTCTCTTATGTCCAAGTTTCTGCCCCAAGGTAATCCATTTGACCCAGTAGAATACACTCCCATTTCTTTGAGCTATGACTTATCTAATTTGGTAGAAAGCATAAACATCACCATTAAAGTGGACGGAAAGACGGTGGATTTTAACGGACGTAAGATCAATCTTGTTTTGGAATTCATATAATGGGCCGCGTAGAGGACAAACTTAAAAGGATTTACTATGGGCCGGAAGGCTATTGGAGAGGAGCGTCAGCTATCAAGAAACTCGCGACCGCGGCCAGGGTATCAGACGAAACGGCTAAGAACTGGTTGAAAAAACAAACCCTCTGGCAGGTTTATCTTCCCGTGCCTAAGTACATTCCCAGGCCCAGCTTCACCGTAAATACCCCCAATGAAGTTCATCAGGCGGATTTGCTTTTCTTGCCGCACGATAAGGTGAGAAAGAAGACCTATAGGTACGCTTTGACCGTAGTCGATATCGCAAGCAGATACAAGGACGCCGAACCTATAACCAGCAAGGATTCTGGGGAAGTCGCAGAAGCCCTAGGTAGGGTTTATAAGCGCGTCTTGAAATGGCCTAAGCTGCTGCAAGTGGATGCGGGGACGGAGTTTATGGGCGTGGTTACCAAGACCCTGAAAGACCACGACACTAAGATTAGAAGAGCTAAAGCAGAGTACCACAGGGGTCAAAGCATTGTCGAAAGATTCAATAAGACCCTGGCCGAGCGTCTCTTTGGATACCAGTATTGGAAAGAGCTGGAAGATCCCTCCAAACGCAATAGGGAATGGACTCAGAGGCTCCCCCAGGTCGTCGCAGCTTCGAACAACGAGGCGGCCAGGGCTACGGGAATGAAACCCAGGGATGCCATAAAAAAGAAACACGTGGAACACAAGTCCTTCATCAGAAGTTCGAGGGCGGTCTTCCCCCATGAAAAGAAATTAGGTAATGTCACGGTTCGATATCTCTATGAGCCGGGTGAATTAGAAGGAGGATCCAAAAGAGCTACGGATCCTAATTGGTCTTTGGAAACTTACCAGATCCGAAGTGCGATAGCTAAGAAGGGTCAGCCCATCTTGTATTATCTTCATGATGGTCCCACGCGTGGGTTCGTCAAAGAAGAACTGCTTATCGTGTGATGTCCGAATGCTATCGTATGCACTCCGTCATCACACATCCATCGCTTACCGTCAAATGCAGACAGTGACACCTTCTCCTGCGTGATGTTATGTATCTGATGACCATAGCTGCGCAGGCTGTTCATCTTATGCCGCTGTTCCTTGCGTGTTCGTAATACGTTGAGGTAGGACTCGTGCGTAATGTCCTTCTTAACCACATACTTTTTTACGCCTTTAGCTTTCTTTTCTACGCCGTCTAACTTTAGCACGCTGTACATCTTTGGTTTCAGACCCACGTATTCCACGATGGGTTTTCCTAACATTTCGTCTTTCATCTTCCCAATTACCTTCTTATTCTTCGCAGAGTAAAGGAAGTGCTCCTTCGGGTAACCGCTGGTGTCGTACTCGTCTATGTCGGGGAGGCAGTCTTTGTAAACGTCTTCCGTTTGCACTTCTAGAATTAGGGAGTCGGTGTCTGTGTACAGGAGGCGACAGCGGTCTCCGTACTTTGGCTTAAGCTTATCGTAGTAGAACTCGTACATAAGCAGCTTCGATAGATCCAGCACCGTAAAGCCTGTGTAAACGGGCTTGTTTAGTAAGAGGTTTGCCTTTTTCATGTGAATCACGTAGAAGTTCAGCATTTCTACGTATCTAACGAAGCCTGGCTGTGACACGTATGCTTCTGCTTCCTCTTTGGTGCTGACTATTTTTACGCTTACGCGCTTGCGGATGTTCTCCATTGTCTTTCCGAACACGCTGTTGTTCATCAGTTTGAAGAGATTTTTCTCGAAGTCATTTTTCGCTGCGGTACGCTTTTGCGTGTTAAAGTCAATGTAGGGGCGCATCCAGGGTTCCTGCGTGAATTTTAGGACTCTGTGGATCTTCTCTACACGCATTCCGTGTCGCACGTAGAACTGCAGGTTGCGGTAATGTACCACATACTTCTTCTTATCCATCAGGTTCATAGTTAGTTTCCTGTACGGTTTGTAACCAGGGCACATTTGCTTTTGCAGCGGACTTAGCTGCTTAAATGGTATCTCTATCGCTTCTGGTGCTAAGGGGAACTCATTGTGTTCGTCGTGCAGGCGCTCTGGGTACTCCAGATCCACTTCTAAGACGTAACCCTTGTCTTCCTCCTTTCCTACCTGCATGTAGAAGTCTATCGGCTTCACTGGATCCCATTCGAAGTCTCTCACAGGTAGGTACTGTGACATTGCCCAACCATAAAGGTTATTCGCATCCAGGTAGTAAATGTATGTGGTTGGTTTCTCTGGGTCGTGCTCTACTAAGGGGTTGTTTGCGCGGGCGTAACGTCGGCTGGGTCCGCATACGCCGCCACGAATACCGTCTTCCATAAACCGATACATGTCGTACTCCGTTAGGAGATCCAACTCCGCATTTGTCTTCTTTAACAAAGCACTCCAGCTGAGCCCAGGAGCCGTGTAGAAATTAGCGGGATCCAATCCGTAATATTCCATAGCCATCTTTCTGAAGCTTTGGAAAACATCTGCGAGCAGCACTACGTCAGACCTTAGGTAGATGTCGTGGTAGTCACCCATGTTCTCACAGGAGTACTTTTCCCACACGTCTAACGCATGCTGGTACTCCTCATCCTTTATACCAGACTCGTTTAGGGTGCTGTAGAAGCGATCTTTGGGTGGTAGGGGTTCTTTGAATCGATCCCAGGAGTCCATGTATTCGTATGGGTAGACTCCTTTCCTTTCCGCGCCGTATTGACTGGAAATGGGAAAGTTGGTGTTATACTTTACGAGGTTTGCTAAGGAGTCCGCCATAAACTGCTGCAAATCTAAGAACTTTAGCTTACCCACAGTTACGGACATGTAGCGCTCTTTGTTGTTGGGTATGCATTTGACGTCGGAGCCGTCTGTTCCTTGTAGTAGCAAATGGGAGTCGTAACCGCGGAGGTTGTGAAAGAACACCGGAATCTCCATGTCTGGATTTACTTTGAAGTTTATATTGCATTTCCAATGAGCCGCTCCTCTGTATTTACCCGTGATGTGGCAGTGATCCCTAACCTTATCCACATAGAAATCCTCAACAAATGCTTTGTGACAGTGAATGCAGTGCGTGGAGGGCTTTCCCGGCTTCTCACCTTTCTTAGCATACTTCCCGCATTTAAAATGAGCTTCTCCTAGATACTTTCCATCTTCATCCCACGCTTTCTTGGCTCGTCTTCCAAACTGACGAAGCGTATGTTGGCAAATGTAGCATTTTTTTGCCTTGTTAAAAGCCTCCTGGTTCTCTTTGGTAAATTCCATCTTCTTTGGACATCTTAATTGTTCTCTAATCTCCCCCTCCTCTTCTCGCAATGCTTCTAGAAACTCATTAGCTGCGTTCTTACCTCGGTAAATCACAGGAGGGTTTGCTTTACCGTCTGATCTGACTACTATGTAACCAAAGGAGCAGATCTCGTGTAATCCTACCTTATTCGTGGCGCCACGTTTCTGCTCTTCCTTAGTTATCAACGCTTCGAAGTCTGCATATATCACGTAAGGCACTTGCATCTGCTTTTGATGGTCTGCGTATGAAAGCTCTTTGTTGGTGGGCATCTGGATCCGTTGCGCCACTTCTTCGACTCCGCGGCAGATCTCATCGTGTTTCTTTAGGGTATTTAAGGATGTAAATGACAGCAAGCAGCAGTCACAGAAGTACTTTTTGCCTTTGTGCTTAGTATGTCTGTAGAATAGTCTGCTAATGTGTTTAACCCATGAGTAGTGTCCGCCGTGGTAGAATAAATGTACGCGCTCTCCTTTACTTTTTGACAGAACTAACGGTACTATCGTCTGCTCTCTGACTCCGTAAACGTTAATTGCTAGATCGTTTATTTCCTCAAATATGGGGATGTCTATCAACTGCATGGGAAATTCCACACCATCCCACTCTAAATCATCTGTGGGATACTTACTTGTCCTACAGGGATCCTTCTCTGCTGGATACAGTGCAGACCTGATTGCCCACATAAAGCATCGATTGTCTTCATTCTTCACGTTTACAATAGCCTTCTTCCTTTCTACCCACGTTGGTAGCGGTACGTAACTCCCCCCTCGTATGGGTACGTACCTGGCTATACTTATCTCTATTCCTTCAACCTCCTCTACTGTCCAACCCGATCCTTCTTTCGTGTAGTTAGACAGCGACTCCATTATTGCTTCTAAGGCTTCACTGAGTGACCTATCCAGATTCGTGGATTCTAATATCACTAACGACTTTGATCGCAACATTGCTGTCGTCATTACCTCGTCTTTTGACAAACTTACTTCTACCATTATGCTCGCTTTCAGGGCTCCTAATTCTTCTATACCTTTTCGGAGAGTCCTTTTAACCTTCCTTTCTGACTGACGCCAAAACTGTCTAACGTCAATCTCACCGTTACCGGGTATTGACACCGTGCTGAAGTTGCTTTGGGATTCCATCTATATAATAGGAAATATTTTATACCTAATACCAAGCACTTTTTAGGTCGTCGTAGTCGTACTCACAGTCCTGACAATGCCAAAACAATTTAACCTTAGTCTCAAACTTCTTACCACATCCACAATCATAACTGCTCATACACTTCGTCTTCATTTTCAAATGCTTTTTCAAATCCGCTTCTTTCTTAAAAGTTCTCTTACATTCTTCGCACTCCATATATAGACTAACATATTTGCGCTGTTGCCCCCAACCACACTTGGAGTGGGTTGTTTCCGTAGGTGGATTTTTGACGCGGGTCTTACCCCGTGTTGAGATTGCGCTGGAACCCCCATTCCCTATACTACTCTTTGAACATTTCTTTGTATTTGTTTTAAAGTTTTAGAATGATAAATGTATGAAATATATAGCTAGTAGCGATTCTTTCACGCTTCACATTTGCCTCCTTGGCGTTTATTACACGAAATTTGATTGGCTAACGATTGAAGTTTGTGATGTATGGAGAATTTGTATTTTGATATGAGAATCAAATTTAAATAAAGATTTATTTTCTTGCAAGTGGTAATGTTTTCCCTTAGTTTTTTTCTTCTCTGTGTTTACATAGCCTGATAGCAACACTCGGGGTTGTAATGATATGCATATTCAGGAGCGTTGAGCATGCGCATTAGAGGCATACAAACGAACACGTGCGAATAGATGCGAGAGTTCTGTTGTTAAGAATTACGAGGAATAAACCCAAGATAGAACCCAACAATATTGCCTCATGTCTCATAACATGGTGTCAGAAGTCTGAGAAAACTCCCCAAGATGGCTTTAAGTGGAGTTGAAACCCCAACGATGCGCTGGGATGGCGAAAACCTCCGAGAAGAGTGGCGACGTTTCAAACAACATGCCGAATTAATGTTCACTGGCCCACTCAAACCAAGAAATGAAGCAGAGAAATGCAGCTATCTGCTAATATGGGCAGGCCAAAAGGGCAGGGACATCTTCAACACATGGTCAGACATCACAGAGGAAGATAAAGGTAAACTTCAGACATATTATGATCGATTCGAACAACATGTCAGTCCCCAATCCAACCCAGTATTTGCAAGATACAAATTCCATAAACGGGTCCAAAAACCAGGCGAGCCAATAGAAGAATTTATTACTGACATTCAAAAGCTAGCCAAAGATTGCGAATTTAAAGAAGAAAACGAAATGCTCCGCGATAGGATCGTCATCGGCACACGAGTAGAAAAAATAAGAGAGAAACTTTTCGACGAAGGCGCCAAGCTAACTCTGCAAAAAGCCATCAGCATCGCGAAATCGCACGAATCCTCAAGGAAAGAGTTGGAAACGATGGCAAGCGGAATTCAAGAAGATATTCCTGTACAAATGCACGTCGTACGCCAACAAGTAAGAAATTCCATCGGTCAAAATCCACAGAATCCAAGATGGCGTCCGAAAACACAGGAACCCCAAGCCCAGCAAGGCGTGAAACCACAGGGATCCCAGGAAAACTACAGACGCGCACCACAAGAATACCAAAGCACGAAATGCTACAATTGTGGAGGAGCCCATAACAGATCAGAAAGATGCCCGGCAAAAGGACAGTTTTGCCATTACTGTAACAAACTGAACCACTTCGCACAGGTCTGCAGACAGAAAAAACAAGTAAGCCAAATTGAAAGCCACGATGAAGACCAGGACCAGTTCGACTCCCTGACATTCCTGTCCATTAAATTAGACATAAATCACATTACTGAGGACGCATTATCCAAGCAGTCGATATTTGTGACAGTCGACGTGGAACTACCCCAGCAAAAGCAGCTTCAGACGAAACTCAGAGCCAAAGTTGACACAGGGGCTCAAGGGAACATCTTGCCAATCAGACGATATCGTCAAATGTTTCCTGAGAACATCGATAACCACACCCAATTGCCTAAAGGAGGAGTCCTCGGAAAATCAAAAACAATCTTAACAGCATACGGGGGAACAAGAATTCATCACTATGGTACTGTGAAAATTCCATGTAAATTCAAGAACAAAGAAACAAGAGCAACCTTCTACGTTACAGATGCCCCTGGAAATGCAATAATCGGCCTACCAACATGCCAGAAGCTCAACCTCATCAAATTCAACTACGGAATCAGCAAACAAGTTCAAGACCACGTCACAGACAAAAAGCCCATCGCAGACAAGAAAGACCTGGTCCAGCAATTTCCAGAGTGCTTCGATGGAATCGGAAAATTCGAAGGAGAATATAAGATCATACTAGACCTCACTATACCACCAGTAGTCCATCCACCAAGAAAGGTACCACTAAGTATGAAAGATGACATCAAAGCAGAGCTAGAAGAAATGGAAAAGAACAAAATCATCACCAAAATCAAAGAAGGAGAACCAACAGTATGGGTGAATAGTTTGGTCTACCGGCGTAAAAGCAACGGTCGACTACGAATATGCCTAGATCCAAAAGACTTGAACAGAGCTATCTTACGAGAACACCATGTTACCCCAACATTGGAGGAGTTACTACCCAAGCTGAGCGGAGCAAAGACATTCTCCATCGTTGATGCCAAATGTGGATATTGGAACATTGTCTTAGATAAGGCGTCCAGCTATCTAACTACCTTTAATTCTCCCTTCGGGCGATACAGGTTCAATAGAATGCTCTTTGGTTTGAAGATGTCACAGGATGTGTTTCAGACGAAAATCGATCAGACCTTTGAAGGATGTCCAGGTGTGGTAGGAATTGCAGATGATATCGTCGTCTTCGGAAAAACAGAAGAAGACCACGACAACAACATGTACGGAATGATCCAGCGATGCAGAGAAACAGGACTCAAACTAAACCCCGACAAATGCGTGATCAAGCAAAAGGAAATCAAATTCTACGGCATCATTTGTGGCCAAGAAGGAGTCCGCCCAGATCCAGATAAAGTCTCAGCAATTAAGCAGATGAAACCACCATGCAACAGACAAGAGTTACAAACCTTCTTAGGTCTTGCTAACTACATGGGCCCATTCATCCCAAACCTGAGCAGCCACACAGCGCCTCTGCGAGAACTCCTCAAAGAAAAGAACGAATTCAAGTGGAGCTCTTCACACCAAGCGTCTTTCGATAACGTAAAAGATAGCATCAGTGACGAGACAACCCTGACCTACTTCAACACTGCAAAAGAAACAACCTTACAGGTCGATGCGTCGCTAAAAGGCATCGGGGCTGTTCTCCTCCAAGACAACAAACCTGTTGCTTTTGCCAGCAAAGCTCTTACGGACACAGAATCCAGATATGCAAATATCGAACGAGAACTGTTAGCAGTTGTTTATGGCTGTGAACGATTTCACACATACATCTATGGTCGCAGCGTAACCGTCCAGACAGATCATAAGCCATTGGAGAGTATCCACCTAAAACACCTAATGGCCGCCCCTCCAAGACTTCAACGAATGCTACTCAGACTGCAGCCCTACAACATAACCATACGATACAAACCGGGCAGAGAGATGGAGCTTGCTGACGCATTTTCCAGACTATCTCCAGAAGAGAAAGGACCAATCCCCGATCTTAATGTAGAAATTCACCAGATCATCCCGCAGTTCAGCGAGTCCTTCATAGAGAGAATTGCGAAGAACACCACCTCTGATGCTGAACTGATTATACTCAAGGAACAGGTTTATGTCGGATGGCCCCTAAAGAAAGAACAAGTGCCACAGATAATAAGGGACTATTGGTCATATAGAGACGAAATAGCCATCGAAGAAGGAGTCCTGCTGAAAAGTCACCGCATCATTATACCGAAAGAAATGCAAGCCGACATCCTGAGGAAACTCCATGAGCCCCATCAAGGCACAGAAAAGACTAGACTCCGCGCAAGAGCCTCCGTCTACTGGAGGGGTATGAACAAGGACACTGAGGAGGTAACAAAGTCATGTGTCACATGCCAGGAGTTACAGGACAGCCAACGGAAGGAACCATTAAACCCAGCCGAAACTCCACCTAGAGCGTGGCATACAGTTGGAACAGATTTATTCCAACTTGACGGGTCAGACTACCTCCTGATAGCTGACTACTACTCAAAGTACAATTTTGTCGGGAAGATACCAAAGGGACAAAGCACCAGTAGGACAGTAGTCTTACTCCTAAAACAGATCTTCAGCGAGCAAGGTATTCCCCGAGTCGTGAGATCTGACAATGGGCCCCAGTACGATGGTCAATCCTTCAGAGATTTTGCAGAGGAATACGGATTTCGACATATCACAAGTTCCCCTAATTTTCCGCAAAGCAACGGATTCATAGAGTCACAAGTGAAGATCGTAAAGGCCACCCTCAAGAAAGCACAACAGGCCAAGACTGACCCGTACATGGCACTGCTTTGTCTGAGAACCACCCCATAGACAACAAATTGCCGACACCGGCTGAACTTCTCCTTGGACGACCCATACAAAACAACCTTCCAAGAAAGATCCAAAGAGATAACACGAGTGACGAAATAATCGAAAGGCTTCAACATAGACAGCAACAACAGAAACATTATTATGACAGAGGGTCCAGACCGCTTCCAGAGCTCCACGCCGGTCAACACGTCAACATTCAGGAACCTACCACCCTCAAGTGGACACCTGCTGTAGTAAAAGAAAACATTCCGAGTCTTCCTCGATCATACACGGTAACAACGTCTGAAGGAAGAGACCTGAGACGCAATCGCCACCACATAAGAGAAGCACCTCTTCCGTCCAAGCTCGAGGATAACCATTCCCAGCAGGATTCACCAAACGAGAACGTCACAACTCCTCAAGAGGGTCACAACATCACAAGGAGTGGGCGAACTGTACGACCACCAATTCGTTACGGATTCGAAGAATGTTGAACCAAAGAGGCAAGAGCATTAAGAAGCAGCATTCGTGGAACATTTTAAGTTACTGTTACTGTTCATTATTATAAGAGAAAGAGGGATGTAATGATATGCATATTCAGGAGCGTTGAGCATGCGCATTAGAGGCATACAAACGAACACGTGCGAATAGATGCGAGAGTTCTGTTGTTAAGAATTACAAGGAATAAACCCAAGATAGAACCCAACAATATTGCCTCATGTCTCATAACAGGGGGGTTGGGAGAATTCTCGACAGTTATGCAAACCCGAGACTACGTCTCGGGTTTGCATAACTGTCTCGAATTCTCCCAACCTCCCCTCGTGTTGCTATCAGGCTATGTAAACACGGAAAAAGTTTTCTATTGCTTAAATGTTCATTATAATAATAATAATAATAATAATAATTATTATTATTATTATTATTTTAAAAAATAAAATTTATTATTATTATTATTATTATTATTATTATTATTATTATTATTATTATATTAGTCATGTGAAAACGCCTTAGATTATGGACTTGAAGGTAGCAAATTAAAGACTTGTTGATGCAAGCAAATACTACGCTAGGCGAAGCTAGAAAAACATGAGGCTCCGGACCGTCTGATACTGCGGCTGACGTTCGTACGTTGTGGCAAGTGTTCATAACTTTGCTCACTTTATTGCAATACCTACGTAAATTTGTCTCTTGTCTCCTGTTTCGCATCAAGCTTTGTATCAAACTGCCCTGTAAAAATATAGGATTTTAAAAACCTTTTGGAAGGTTTTATAATAAAATTGAACCAAAAAAACATGTTAAGGTGTTGGAAAAAATATCTGCTCGAATTTTATCGGGCAAATATTTTTTTCAAGAAGATAGGACGACATCTTTCAACATTGTCCTTTCATTTTCAAGTACTTAACTTAGTACATAAAGCTTTCTTTTGGATTTGTTCGTTTATAAGGAGTACTCGATGGAGTACTCCATGGGCCAGTGCTATGAATATAGGGTCAGGTTTATAGATTTTACTTTTTGTCCAGTTTGAGGGCATCTCGTGGCCATAAGTTAGATAACTCAGATACGGTTACATTTCGACGGGCGAAAACGATTCGAAAAAGCTACGTGTGGACGAGAATTTGGTTTGAAAACGGAATAGCTAGAAGAATTGCGTTTTCAAAAATATCCGGGTACTTATAGACAAAAACTGAGTGATGTAAGCAATCGAACCTCATACTCTCAATACAACTGAGTTTCCAAGGATAACGTCCTTAAACATAGAAAAATAACATTTCAATTGTTTTGTTATGATGTTTTGATCGTGGTAAAGCACCTTGGGTTTCGGCATCTCGGTTCACTTTATCCTGTTCAACTAAGTATCAACGACTCATGTTTGGAGAGAGTAGAGAAGTTTAAACTCCTTGGAGTTTGGCATCAGAACAACTTATGCTGGAACTATCACATTGAGGAAACTATCAAAAAAGCAAACAAAAGGCTGTATTATTTACAGGAAGTAAGGAAAGCAGGACGAAGGCCAACAGGAGTTGGCATTACAATCTACTGCACTAAAATACGTCCACTTTTGGAGTATGCATCGCCTGTCTGGGGAGGAATTCCAAAATATCTATCTGATGAACTACAAAAGTTTCGAAACGTGTGGACATAATTGGTGTTGAGAGAGGTACCCTGCCAACATTGAAAGAACGGCGCGAAAACAGTACAAAACGTGAGATCGAAAGAACGATAAATACCGCCAATTACCCAAATCAGATATTTATAAACACAAATGTAAATAAAACACATAACCTCTCAGATCTAATGTTCAATTAGGATTGCAATTAGATAGGATTCCAACATCAAGGACAACCAGGGCCACCAGACTCATAAGTACATAATATTTAGATATATATCAATAATTTTAACCATGTAAATCCACCGTATATTTTATTCAAGGTTGATAAATAAAGCTTATTATTATGAAGCCAGCCATTACAGGTACCTGCTTTTAGTAGTCTGCGTTCAGCGGGTATATAATTTCTTCCAAATAAAAACCGTCTGTGAAACAGCGCCAGAATCCTTGTTCCCGTGACCCGAAATAAGGAGCGATTTCTGATTGGCTCTTGCCCGGTTCAATTCTTACGCGAACTCCAATTGGCCAGTAGCTAGTTCCACTCGCGAGCAGATAATCTCCTTTGACATTTTTACGGGCGAAGGAAATAAAAACGAGAGTGCATTTTCAAATTCCATGGCGCTAAATGGGAAATTCATTTAACTACCAATGCTTTAATTCAGCTACTTCAAAGAGTATTCTCTGCAAGAACAAGCGAAGATCGGTGAGGAGAACAGGGTCAATAAGTGCCAGATTTACGATACGCGATATATAAAAACAAATTTATTCAACATTACTTGTTATTCGCTTGAACTTGATGAATAGGAAGCAAATAAAAGCATCACAAATCCCGGTAGGATAGAATATGGTTGCTTGTCAATAGTATCCGAATAGGAAGCACTGAAATAGAAGCACTGATCGTCATCCCGGTAGGAGAGAACTGGGTAGACTTTCGCAAAGTCCGCCGCCCGCTTTGTTTTTTTTTACTGGGCGCACGACGGACTTTTCGACCTTGCTTCCCGCCAAATTTACCGACCCAAAAATCAGTCGGTAAATTATAGCCAATCACAATGCTCGAAATCAAAGCTGTCAATCACAATGTAATATTAGTAAGATTATCTCTACGATTCCCATCGGCATCTGTCAACATAACATCTGTCTGACAACATGAGATCAATATCTGAAGCCATATCATAGGGTAAAAGTAAATTAGGATACGAAACTATAAGAGAATACCAGAAACAAAGTATAGAAGCGTATCTTTCAGACAGAGATATTTTTATATCTGCACCTACAGGAGCGGGAAAAAGCCTGACATTTGAGATCGCTCCATTCGCCTTAGATTTTATGAGGTTCGGTGAGAAAAACTTAATCGAGACTGTTGTTGTTGTTGTCCCTTTGGTTTCTTTAATGAAAGACCAAGTAACGTCTTTAAAATCAAATTTCGAAATCGAATTGGATCTCTGCTTCCCATGTTGGAGACGACTAAACAATTTCCGTCTATAGTCATTGTTCGGAACTTGACTGGCGCAAAGAAAGCATATTTTTTGTTTGGACGCTGGAGATATCGCTATCCTTTCAACAGTTTTAGTTGGAGTTATAGCATCAACCATTATTATTGATAAACCATGTTTTGCTGCTCCGGATATAACATGAAGAAACAAATAAATGAAAACCACAATTCTTTAGCTTCCCCCCCGAAAGCCGACACTCCCGTATCAAATTCGGAAATGGCGGGAAACGCAATTGAATATCCTGCAAGTTCGACAAGTCGACCTCTCGCGACTTCGTCGCTCGCTCGCTGCGCTCGAATTAAAAAAAACGCCGAGAAAACAAGAGAGGTCGACTTGGGGCAAGTCTAAGAACTGGGGTGCTTGTACCCGAATTGATGGGTTGCAAGCATTCCCAAGAGAGTTAAAAGACAAAAGCATGGCGGCCATTGTGGTACCGTTACTTAACAATGGATGCTAATAAGAAATCTTTTGTTAAATGGCACCAACGTAACCGCGATGACGTAACGTGCAAACGAAGATCAATAGGAATCAAATAGGAGTGTAGTCATCTAGTAGAGAAGTGGGGTGCCTGTATCCGAATAGGAATCGAATAGGTGTATGCAAGAGAAAATGAACTAAGGGAAGGAATCCCCGTGCCCCATCATGTGCACACTTTGATGCTATTTTTAGAATCATTGATGCTATTTTTAACTCGTTACCATGCCCGCGCTATAATCATGCTTCCCTTTAATGCCTCGTTTTAGGACACGAAAAGCGCCATATTTCGCTACGCCCAAGCACGACAAAAACACAGGCTTTGTTTACTACAAGACGCCTACCATCAAGAAATCAACCAATCAGGTTCTTCGCTCAAAATATCTCCAAGCTAAAAATAGCATCAAACTGTGCACATGATGTTTACAAGGCTATATAGTAGGATTCCTTCTCTTAGTTCATATTCTCTTGGTGCATGGTCGTCCCAGTAGGAGAGAAGTGGTGTGCTTGTATCTCAATACGTATTAGATAGTAACATGGTCATTTTTATTCAAATAATAAGACTATTTTTTAAAAAACGAAGACTTGAGAAACTTTAGTGACAAAACAACAGCATTCAGATACATTGGACATCAGTTATAAGGTTCTTCTTATTTAACACACCAAATTGTTTACATATCACTGTCATTACATGTTCAGTTCAAATTCAAATATATGACCTACAAAATTATTAATACTTTGCGCAGGCTAGTGGTTTAATGAAGGAGTTAAGCTTTCACTGAGGTTAACCACTGTCTTGGATAGTGGAGCGAAGCATGCACGCGAGGCATAGTTATAGAACTTTCACTCTCTGCTTTGTCATGAAATATATACCATACAAGTTATTTATTTGGATTAATTGGTTAATGGAAATTAATTAGTGACAATTGAAATTACTCTAAGAAAAGCCATGCAGAAGGCGACCAAATCTGAGATAGCAAAACACCCTTTTATCCGACTTTGGACCAACTTTGGGCTGATTAAAGTCTGGGCACGGCTAACTCACAGATCGGATTAGAATTATGCGTGGTGGGTTTTGCAGAGGGAGAAAAACCGAACTCGAACCTGGAGTAAAACCCTCGAAATGAAGAAGAGACGTAACAAACTCAGTCATTTTTTCAGTGTGTTCCTTTTTCTTTTCCCGAACCCATTGAAATTAACGCTTTCTTTTTAGAAATACCTGATGGGGGCATAAAGCATGATGATCAGCATATGGAACTTGCTTTACTAATCTTCGAGGCAAAAATCAATAATAAATTAGCGTTTTACTGCAAACAAGTTGTTGGGCAGTAACAAAGCAATTGTTTTACATGCATGGTGAGGTTTTTGTTAAAATTCTGTTATTTTTTCCTACTTTATGGTTTCCGTAGAATCTCTACATGCTAGACTTGTAGATGCTAGACTTGTAGAATTAACATCACATGACATCACGTTAAATGATCCACACGTTCTCCGTCAAGCCACCCCCTTCAATCAAATCCTGAACTTACTCTAATACAACTAAAGCAACCGGAAATGTATTGCTTTTTTAGTTACTTAAAGATTTTCGCCAAGGCACTTTGAAAACGAGCTGAATAATAGACCAGAGTAGAAACCTTACTCTATGTATTTGTCTAAACTGCATGTATAATATTTCTTGTACACCTGGCGACAGAGATTGTTCGCTTGGATCAGTTAAATATAAAACCTAATTTGCCACGGGTTTGCCACGCTAGCAGATAACAGTTGACTTGCAAATAGGTCAAGTTTGGGGGAGCCCAAAGAAAGTCTAACTTCAATATTTTTCATTGAACAAAAACGAGTATAATGTATCAACTCATTTTTGATTTGCATCCTAGGCAACCACTGTCGGGTTTAAATTCACTGGCATACGACACCTCTTGATCATATATCCTGAAAACTAAAAACACAAAAGCCAGCCATTCTATTATCCAGTTTGACCAGTGGTCAAGTTTGAAATCTTGAAACTAGAGCTGTACTTTTTTTTTCATTGTTAAACCCTTTTATCTCTAAAGTGTTTCTAGGCACACGATAAATTTTATCTTTGACAAAGAACATTATCGCTCAAAGTCTTTTCTTATCGCCTTTTCTTTCTTTTTCTTTTTCTTTTTTCTCTTTTTCTTCTTTCTTTTTGGTTTTGTTTTTGCTTTTGTTGAAAAGGTTGCCAATAGAGACCATCAGAACGGATATTATTGGCTTTCAGCCTTGAAATGATTACGCCTTACACTAGCCAAAGTTGTTGTTGTTTTTTTTTTTCTTGTCGTAATCTTTCTTATGTAGTTTTAAATAAATAAGTCTTCATTGTGGTGGTAAAAAGGGCACGCACAAGGCTACACACATACACAACGTACTTGTGAAAATGCACAGCTCGCAGCAACTGGCATGAAAAACGCCTTTGTTCCGATCCAGTTTTAAATGAAAGACATTCTTTGATAAGCCTAGTTGTAGAATATATATTGCCATTTAAATACTGGTTCTCCGGGTGGCAGCTAGAAATTCTTGGCTGAACCGACCTAATAGGATACTATATCTATAAGAATTATTAGAATTACTTAGGCAATTCATTGAATGCACAACAACTATAGACCTGCCTTACCAGACAAATCTATAGAATATAAACAAAGGATGGGTGTTTAGTTTCAGACCGATAAAAGGCAAACCTCAAGTTATACCCGTCAAAAATAGACCTATACTCCGCCACTGACGGCGCTGTCTTGCAGGTGGTCTAATGTTCGTTATATTATTACTTTGTAGGATCATAATAACCAAATCTTTACAAGGTAGATAAAGGAAAAAAGCTCACTTTGTCACTAAGTCTCAAAGTAGCTTTTCACTAGTTAATGTTTTCAGCTCAAGTTTTGTCAAAAACTGACGAAGCCATTCAAAAGCTCGGACAAATGTAGATAATGCATCAACTGATTATATTCATTTGAAGATTCCCTCACTTTTCCTTTGGTTTTTAAGTCCTTCTCTATTATTGAAATCGGTGCTAAAAGACAAAGATGACTTCGCTCGCACACCGAACTGAACGACGCGGATGCCTTTTGAGGCTTGACTTATTGGCGTAACAGTCGTCATAAAGCCAACCATGATGTCAGAACAAATAAACGAACTCGCCTGATTACCTCATAGCAGTCATACTTATTTGCCTAAGGGCTACAAATCCAATGTGCTTACAAAATATCCTACGGATTAGCTAAGCAATTGCGCGAGATCACGAGACTGAAGAATTTGTTCATTTACTTTATGATAAAGCAGAAGCGAGAAGTTCCGGCAGTCTTTTTCGTTTTTATTGAATCCAGTTTGAAAACCGTGATTGTGAAAGGTTAAATAAAATCCAATAAAGTTGACAACTTGCTTCCGGCGTCACCTTAGAATCAAGCGCTTTTATTCACAATAAAAAACCCTCATAAAACCTCATAATTTGATAGTCAGTTTAAAATTTCTGACATAGGCTTTGCAGCTGAGCAAGTGTCTTTTTTCGAATAAATCAATACGTCAACGGGGGGATCAATGTGTAGTTACGTTAAATAGGCAAATGTATCTCTTAAAAACAAAATTACAGTGATTTGTAGACTTTCAGATAATGACTATAGTGGATAATGTTTAGTGGGACTGCGTGCGTTGGTGTATTGAATACAAGCCACAAATTAATGATATGAAAATTGAAACACTGACGATTCGAACGTTAGTCAATCGTCTGAGTATACGTAAATAGACGAGGGACTTAAAAATACGGCTTGGTTTACGAGGGCATACTAAATAAATATATCGGGTCCTCAAAAACGCGGTACGAAACGTCATTCATTGCAGCTACGAATTTTTTTTTTTTTTTTCACGGTGTTCAGTTTTAAATTTCTTTTTATTCGCTTATCAATTATTTCAATTTACGACTAAGCAACAAAGTTTAAACATTTTCAATGATAGTTTGTTCGAGTGATGAAGCTTTAAAGCTGTCATAGACGCCAGTACAATATTCCTTTACACGTGCAACATGCATTTATCTATACTGAAGTTTTCTAAGAGAGATATATACACATATATATTACTCCCTTCAACTAAAAAAACAACAATTTTAAAGAGTGTTTTACTGGGTGTGTTTTTATCTGGACGAAATAAGCCTCCAAATTACGGAGTTCTTTTTGATGTAGGGGATTAGAATCAAATCCTCATCTTAGAATTGCAGGTCAATGCAATTAGAACCTATGATTTGAGCGCAAATAACTAATTGATCTCTAAGCAACGGACTGAAGTAAAAACCAGTCAACAATACCAGAGAACTGCATTGAATAGCCAATGAATGGTACCTTTTTTAGTTTTGTATGAGCGGGTAAGTAAATACGGTGAACTGGAGCACATGGCTAGCTTTGTAAAAACAAGCATTATATGAACGTAACATGATTGCAGAGCGACACTCCTCATTTTCTTGTTGCTGGGACCGGCTATTGTTATCGGTGAGTGAGTTGCAAGCAAGATCATGTAGAAATGCAGCCATGCATAACAAGATCACACGACGACCAATCAGATTGGGTTTTTTTAAAATCCCGACCAATGGTGGCCTTGGATTTTTATTCACCTGTTACGAGAGTAGCATGTATTTAGAGTTTTTTTAGTCGCTGACAATCGCACCAAACAACACAAACCCTCGATAAGAAAGCACTCGAGATATATAGATCTGCACGATCTGCAGACTCTCCCTTGCTTTAAAGGAAGAAAAAAACATAAAATAGGAGAAAATAATCCAGAGCCCTGAAGAAGGAAATGGCGGATACAGAGACACGACATCTGCAGAAAAACAAAAATGGTATGTACTCCGTAGATCTTCATGTTCTGCAAACAAATCGTGATTTGATCTAGGTTTGAAGACCAGAATGCACACGGTAGATAATTTGACAATCTATAACTCAGCACACTTATCAATTTTATTACCAAACTCCAGCTGTTGAGGATTTTTCCCCCCAATAATTGAAAATCAGTTTCAAGAAAGTTTATGCAGGAGATTTTTTATGCTCTTCATATGAAGTACTAGTATTCCCAAGGTGAACCTCAGGCCGTGAGTAGATAACCATATAAACTGATCTCCATTTAAATTTGGTTAAATTTTAAGAGTAGGAACAAAGAATTGTGCAAGTCTTTAGATTCGTTGGGTTGGGCCGAAAAATGAAGAAATAAAAAGAAATAACTGCAAAAGTATAAATAGAGCCCGATGCAGAGTCGTAATCAAAATAAGGGGGCGAATATTAAAAACAAAAACAACAAAAAATTGAAACTTTCTTGTCAACTTTTCGCAATAATACTGAGTGATAAATTGTTTGTGGTTCATGATTTCAGATCCCAAGCAGACTGTACTTTGTAAAGTCTGTGGAGATAGAGCTTCGGGTAAACACTACGGTGTTACGACCTGTGATGGCTGTCGTGGGTTCTTTAAACGTAGTGTTCGACGCAATCTTGTCTATCAATGCAAGGAGCACGGGGCGTGTCCTATTGATGTTGCCCGAAGAAATCAATGCCAGGCTTGTAGGCTCAAGAAATGTATCGAGGTCCAGATGAACAGGAATGGTAAGTGAAATTTTTGTTTTTATAATTTTAATGACAGGGATAAGACTCGACACGGATTCACACAAGCATTAAGAGGTTGTTCATACATTTAATAAGCTAATTATGTTAAACAACTTGCTTTAATAGCGATAAATATGAAGCAATTTTCTCAAGTTGTCAGCTTAGGAATTTCCTCAATGATCATAAAAAATAATTCCTTGCCTCTGAGATGGCTTTAAGAAAGATAAAGGTTAAGTATACGGTGTAAAATCAGTGTTTTAATGTTCAAAGACTGAGTGAATTTTAATGATGGACTCACAACGACCCATCAATAAGTAATGAAATTACCTGCTAATCTAAAAACCAACGCAACATACAATTCTATTCTAATAAAAATTAAAACAAAAAGCATACCTTCAGGAAAATAAATATTTTTCAATTTCTTGTTAATATAAAATATTTAATGTAAAGTGGCCCGATTTTGAGAAATCACATGCTTGATCTTTTCATAAGCCTGTCTTGGATCGCTTTTAGTAAATTACTTGTCGATCGTTTCCTGTGAAGTTGCTAACAGATGAACTTGGCCGTTAACGAAATTGTTTTCATTAATTATTTTCTGTAATTCAGTTTTCTTGTGCACCGTAGAAAACTTTGTGGATCACTGATATATCCACGCTTTTTGTCACACTGACAGTGCCTGATAGTTTATTCCGCCTTTATTTAAGGAGCTTTTTTGAGTCTAAAGATATACTCAATGCTTACTCAATTTCCACCATCGAATACAAAAAAAAGTGTTTTAGTTTATAACGTTTTGCAACAAAAATATCGGTAATTGCTAATACAAGGTGATGGTTAATTTTTTTTAAACCGGTAGTCTAACAGTATAGCTTTTATTAATCATATTTTAAGCTTCAAATTCTTAATAAAAATTTTAAACGATTTAGTTTATCTTTATGTATCTCTTAGTGCATAAATTGAATAACGAAACCATGCATTATCAGGTTCGTGTTCATCCTGCCTTCTTAAATGATAATATTATAAATTGTTATCACAAGGATCTCTGTAATAATATTAAAGAACACAACACTCTCTTTAGAACTGTAAAACCCTGCAGGTCACAATCTATATTTGCCTTTGTTTTGGCTTCATGTAGTTTAAAGTAGTACCTGAAGTAGAACAAAGCCCTTTCTTTCGAGATGTTAAGATGAATAATTAATTATCATCACTACTCCTTTACAATTGTATTAAAAAACACTCGAAGAAAAGTAGACTTTACCGTATTATCAGATTTTAGTTTTTAGTTAACTAAAATTTAAATAAAATTCAGATTGACGATCATTAAGAAATATTTCCTCCAATCCAATTAAGTTTTGCAAACATTGGCTTGTAATTAATACCCCATATCTATGGTTAAATAAACCTTTCCTAAGTTTTTCGTGCTCTTATTTGTTTTTGGCTGAAGTAATCTTGAAAAGAATTAAAGGTTCAGGAAACCGGCGCAGGTAGGTTGATTTTCGTCGAACGTCATTCTTGATGTCTACGTGACTGGCTTGTCTATCTTTCACATGTAAAGTATTTCTAAACAAGGTATTTTAAGTACTTAGGAATTTAGGGACCTAGTTGAAGTACATATGCTTGGAATATAAATTGCTACAGTTTAAAAAAAAATCATTATTGAAAATAATTAGCGTATTTAGAAAGTCGATAGATGGCCAAAATGGAAGTCTAAATCAAATATTTTTAAAATATCAAATCAGTGAAGGAATGAAGATTTTTTGCTTATTGTCTTAGTGTAGAACAAATACGAACAGGCCATTTGCCTGCCATGTGTAAAGTGGCCTAAAATTACCCAATCAGAGCAATGGTTTATTTGATCACTAAGAAGGACAGCTGAGAAAACTATAGCACCGCACTTAACAGGTTTTCTATTGTTGCTAGTCTGAATAAAGAGACTTCAATTGATTTACTCGTATAAGTATTGTGCACATGGGGTTTTAAAACATCGACTGTTCTGTTGAAGAATTTTAAAGTAAATTTTAATTTAAATTGAACAAGGGGGAAACTTTACGGACAGACAGACAGATACACAGAGGTAAGGATTCCAAGATATATAGGGTCATTCTAGCAAGTGCTGTGATTTGATTTCCAATACCTTCCTACCTTCTATACCGCTATCTTCGTAATACTTTTAAAAACTGACCATTTAGCTTGAACTAATAATTTTGAAGAAACCTGACCGACAAAGATTTTATTATCATTCCAGCTTATTAAATAGTTATTAAGTCGCTATTACCCCAATATTTAACGACTTATAGTTATCCTGTCCGGCCCTTGTGTATAGAATACTTGGAGATACTGACATCCTATTATCGGTGTAAAACACTTGTTTTGACTCGATGCAAAGAATCACTAACTTAGACATGGTGACCTGAAAAAGTACGATTTACTCAGTGACGTTTCGGATGAAAGGCCATATAGTTAGTCCTCCAATTATTTATACTTTGTAGCTCGAAATACTCGTTTACTCGCTAGTTGTTTTTTTTTTTTTTGTTTGTTTGTTGTTTTTTTTGTTTGTTTTTTTGTTTGTTTGTTTTTTGTTTTTTTTGTTTTTTGTTTTTTGTTTTTTTGTTTATGTAATTCGATCTAAAACAAAGAATAAAGTATAATAAAATAGCAATAGGTTTCAAGCCAATAGTTTGGCAGCTAGTTATTAACAATTTACCCATTAAAATGACCGATAAAAAGTCAGCAATCCTATTGCATGCCAATAGTAGTAGTGGTTTCGTTGTCGTGATAACCACAAAATTCGAATTGAATCCCGGCCAGCTGATACCTGTCATTGGAGTCGTGGCTTCACGTGGGGCCGACGAATTTGAAGAATCGTAACCATTCAGTACCCAGATATTGGCTGATAGTGGAGTGCTTGACTGTATGCGTCGATACTGTTCGAATAGAAAAATAAGATCTTGCGGTTGATATTCTCAGGGGAACTAGACGCCCTAAAGGCGTATACTCTGGCTACCTGTGTATAATAGAATGTAGAACTTTAAAGGGAAAACAGAGAGCACTAGTTAATGGAAATGGTACTGGAATTGAGAATTAGATTGCATTTCTGATAATCGGTTTTGTTTTTCTGTAGTACCCATGGAATTGTACCATGTCTGGCTGTTAGTGCGCATGTCTGATAATCGGTTTTGCTTTTCTGTAGTGTCCATGGAATTGTACCATGTTTGACTGTTAATGCACATGTCTGATAAACGGTTTTGTTTTTCTGTAGTACTCATGGAATTGTACCATGTCTGACTGTTAGTGCACATGTCTGATAAACGGTTTTGTTTTTTATTAGTGTCCATGGAGTTGTACCATGCTCGACTGTTAGATCGCAAACGTGAAAGGTTATTTTCTCTTTTTCCAGAATTCATAGACCTATACTGTTCTGCTTTTTGAGACAAATGTTGTTTCTTAAGAGCAGGTTCCATGTTTGCATAGCTTAGCTTGCATTTCTCAGCAGTCTTGTTTTTTTGTGCATTTGATTTGTGTTTCCTTAGAATACTTTGTCTTGTAGTGTTTGACAACTGACTTGAGCATGATAGAAATAAAATAGAGAAATCTTGCTCATCGGATTGAACTGTTTTTGTTGTAATATCCATCATTTTCTGTACTAAGGTGGATACATTTTTCACTTTTTCGAATACATTGAAGTCTCCATTATCATTTAACATCATGAGATTGAAGTCAGTGGTCCTGGATTTATGTTGAAAGATGCAACAAACACAAGAAGTCGACAGCCATGCTAAAAATCCTGTATTACAATGTATATTATTTATTATTATTTTCTGGAGTTCTAATTTACTTGTCTCATGTGTGTAGTTCAATTTGATTTGTTTTTGTAAATTATAAGTCACCCTGATATCTACATCATATATCTGGAGGCTTGCTGGTAAATCATTGATTGTAAGGTAGTGTTTGTTCAAGCTTTGATTATAAAACATGTTGCCATGATCAGAAATGGAGTCTAGGGTGTCTGAATTCCAATAGCTACAGGCTTTAATGACAGAAAAACAAATACAATAAAATGATAGAGCACAGCAATGCCTCAAAAGAATACTACTGGTATTATTGGTATTTAAATTTGTTTTTCCACTCTTGTTGCTTTGCTGATCATTACCAGTAGCTTTGCAAATCACTTCACTCAGCTGTTCAGCTGTGTGGATTTCTGGATTTTTATATGAATTTTCAGTAGCATTGCTTTGTATACACATTTCTGTGATATGGACTCCTCTGAGTTCAAATAAACCTGTTGAATTATCATACAAACTTTGAAAGTAATTTATTAAAGCATTCAAGTCATCAACATCTAGGAGTACACAAGTACCTTGAGGATGGGGGAGGCCATATGAATTACGAGCATGAGAGTCAAATATCTTAAATCTGCCATCATCATGACAATAAATAGCTACTGTACTACATTGAATAGTTAAAAGAAATGACTGATAATTTTCTCTAACTAAAATTTGCAAAGCATTGCCCAAGGGCATACAATAAATGTAATCAACAGTAGATGACACATCATGTACATTACCAGTATAGCTTGGACTGTATTCCAGCTGGTAATTAGTTTCTAATACTGTTACCATACAAGGTAATTCTGTCAAAAGTAAAAAGTCTTGGTTGTACAACCTTGATAAAAGACAATATAACTCATTCCCAATATTCATAATGTTTACTAGGTCTCCTGAAGATCTTAATGAACTCCTATGTTTATATATCAATGCACACAATGACATCGCTACACATTGACGACCAGCATTTGACCCAAATAATGCAATGTTACCTTGAGAATATGGAGCAGAAACTGTTTTGTTGGGATCAGTTACTGTGTATGGGCCAGGATTTTTTTCTACGTCTCTGCTCAGGGTAAACTTACTGTGATTGATTCTGTGATTGACACTTTTGTAAACATGGGATAAACCAGCATATTTTTGTGAACCTGGATTTGTCAAGAGTGGCAAGTAATAAATAAGCTTATAACTTGCATTTATTGCTCTTTTGTGTAAGTAAAAAAGTGATTTTCTAGAACATAATTTCCTCCGTCTGGGTAAAGCACTACCATGGCCAGTGTTTTTCTTAAACTTTCGATGACAACTTTTGACATATGATTTTACTTCTTCGGGATTGAAATTACATTTATTAAGAAAACAATGAATTCTAGATGACATGGGTACATTATTGACCACATACTTACGAACCTTTTTCTGTATTTTTCTGCTTTTGTGCAAAAGTTGGGTGAGTCGTTTAACTGGGACTCTACTTGGTTCTCGATCACGCGAAACAACACGAGGCTTGTGCTCAACATACTGATGAATATGAAATTTAGCATAACGAGACCTGCATTCCTCTAATAAATGTGACTCTTTATTGGGATAAACAAATACAGATAATTGTACAGCTTTTTCAAACACATCGCAGTCATTTTGTAAAGAATCTACGAAAGTCTTGGTCGAGGTATTTATGAAATGTACAACAAGAACCATGCACAGGGCAGCGATCAACACGCTCGCTACTGATAGTTCAAAGAACGATAGAGTATTGAAAAATATATTCAAAATCGTAAACGAAAACAATACAATAAATAAAAGATTTATCCTCACTGTCTATGATATATGTCCAAGGCTTCTTGATTCTGGAAACGCATTAAATGTTATCTTGGAAGATTTCAATATGGCGTCCATGTTGTTTGGGATATTCAGTTTCCTGTCTTTCTCATCTTCTTTGTCAATGAAGTTCCTGCTTACTAAAGAGTTAGTATTTGTTCTTTCGTTCGAGTGTCTTTGAGTAACTTTGAGTACATTTGACTTTGTATTCGTTTGAGTTTCTTTGGTATTGCTTTGAGTATATTTGGCATTGCTTTGAGTATATTTGGCATTGCTTTGAGTATTATTTATTCTGGTATTCTTTTGGGTTTTGAGTTCGCGGAACGACCCGTTTCGAAACTGACGCTCGACATCTTTTAGAGTGGGTCTACCGCGAACGGCGTGTGCTTTTGTATGTATTTTGAGCGCCTCAGCAGAACAGCAAGTCGCCATTACTTTCCAATAAGTTTTCAAGAGACAAACTAACTAGCAAGTCAGGAAGCGAGTTAGGAAGCGAGTTAGGAAGCGAGTTAGGAAGCGAATTAGGAAATCATACATTCTAGCCAAGATTGTCTTAAGGTGACTAGCTACTTTATCAAGAAATCATTACAAAATGTTCTTAGAAAGATATTTTATAGAGAGTTTAACGCTGATTTCAAAAATGAAAAGAAAAATTGGCTGTCCTGAGCTTGTTTTCAAGATAATGAATTTTGAATACGGCCATCTTGACAGGTTGAAAAGAAAATTGCCTGCGGAAATCAACCTTTTCACAAAACAATTCATAACTCACAAATTAAAAACTCAGGAACATCTACTTTAAACACTATTTTCTAAGAACTAACTAAAAATATCTGAAAGTTTAAAAATAAGCTCAAATTCCAGCATGTTGTTAGCTAGATGAACCAAAATCGCAATCAAATGAGGACATTAAAACGCTTTTTTTTCCATTCTTTTTCCGACTTGCTTTGAATAGGGTATGAATTTTTTACTCTCTAGTGTCTTTTAAGAATAGGCACAGGTTTTTGTAACCTCTGGCGGCACATCTCTATCCAGAACCGGGTCGACTACAACCCCCCAGGATCCCATTGTCTAATAACCACTATAACCATTACTAAAAAGGTAAATTATACACAGTGAAAAAGATGAAAAAACTTACTGACGTTTCGGACGCTAGTCCTTCGTCGGAGTAAAAAGCCTTTTTACCTTTTTCCTTTTTACTCCGACGAAGGACTAGCGTCCCAAACGTCAGTAAGTTTTTTCATCTTTTTCACGGTGTATAATTTACCTTTTTATCATTAGCGTTTCATTAGAAACACCGACGCAGCTCACACTAGTTTTTAGCTAGTTATATCTTACTATTTAGTAATATTTGGTACTAAGAGTAAGTATTTGTTTCATGGTTTAGTGCGACCACTCTAAGAATTGCAAAGTTGAACTTGTTTACGATTTCGGCTCACTTACTTCAAATGAGCATTTGACTCATAGTACGAGTAGTTTATTATTTTACTTCATCCTGCATCTGTCCTTGATTCTTTTGATTAAAGTAAAGCTATGTCCGTGTGTGCGTATGCTCCGTGCTAAACATCATCACACACCAAACACCAGCTTTTCAATTTATTTTGAATTTCAATTTCTTGGGAACTTGATGTTCGAGTAGCCAGAATTACCTTCGTGGATACCAATTGAATGAACGGTAACAATAAAACGTTTATTAAAATTTAAATAACAATATCAACATCGTAATAATAAGGTTTAAAGTAATAAAATATCCTTACTAAAGTACAAGCACTTAAGAATTGCACTTTTTATCAGAACCGAAATAAATTTAACACTAGCAGAACTGTCTAGGTTGCAAGATTTCAGTGATATGAAGCTTTAAGGACTACTAATTCCGCATCGCATCTAATTGTCTTTGAGTCCAATGGCTAAGAAAACGCCAAGAACTACTACATAAGACATCGTCTTCCGACATCGTGTTGAGAAGCAGACAGATCCGTTGTTGAGCCAGCAAACATGTTGTCAGCGAACGAGAAACAGTCGCGTTACACCCATAAAATTAATAATTACCGGCTGATGCAGACGTTTTACTTGCGATTTCTTTTTTTAAATATATATTAAATATTCTGTAAATATTCTGTAAATATTCTGTAAATATTCTGTAAATATTCTGTAAATATTCTGTAATAAAATATCATTCGCTTCCTAACTCGCTTCCTAACTCGCTTCCTAACTCGCTTCCTAACTCGCTTCCTAACTCGCTTCCTAACTCGCTTCCTAACTGGAAAGATAGGCATCCTCAGTTTTCAAGATAAAGCACGAGAAGCAGCTAGCAAGATAAGCAAAAGGAAAAAGACCTACAGAACCTTCGAAAAGCAAAGCAAGTCACATGACTTGTGGTAACCCGCCTCGTTTTCATACTTGCAGGGGAACACCGCAGACCGCCGAGCATCGCAGGCTTACACACTTTCGACAACGTCGATAGATAGATAGATAGATAGATAGATAGATAGATAGATAGATAGATAGATAGATAGATAGATAGATAGATAGAAAACCGAAACCTAGACTCGGTCTACTTTGCAGGTAGCCCGAGTAAAAAAAGATTTTAAATTAATTCCTTGGCTCGAGCGATTTATGAGCTACGAGATTTATGAACCTGCGACTTAAAACGAATTGTATTTTTTTTGATATCGTAAAGTTTAAGAGCGTATGTCTGTAACGGTCGAGAAACCCAAGACAGTTGCAAAAAATCAAAGTTGATTTTATTTCACCAAAAGAACCTTTATAGATAGGTATTTCAGAAAACACGATCAAAAAGTGCAAGCGCAATTTTATTTTTGTGAAATTTACGAAAGTTTGAAAAATCGATTAAAATATTGATTTTTCCTAATTAATATGCATAAATCGAAAGCCAACTTCAATAAGCACTAGACGGCGTAAAAAGTAACCAATTCAAACCATATTTCCCATGAAGCTAACTTAACATTGTATCTTTAATATGTACTATTTGGTTTTTTAACAACTATTTTATTTTCACTTATATTTAGCTTCTTAAAACCCTCTTTCTTTTGTGATCAATTGACGGTCAAATTTTAGACGAAATTAAGACACCAATATCTCTGCTGGTACCTAACAAATCGAAAAGTAATCCACATCACATTAAAGAACATCCCTTCAAGTGTCTTTAGGCCAAATCGGAGCTTCTACAAATAAAACGCCAACCCGCGAGCGAATTTTATTTGGAGGCGGTGAAACACGAAATGCGACTAACTAATTTCCAACGCTGGCATTCATTATTGAGATATGCAAAATATGAGAGAAAAAGAAAGCTGTTCTGTTACATCTTAAGTGTTATTGTAGAGTAAAATTGTGCTTTTTAAACTTATTAATCGTAAATTAATACAAAATTGATAATAAAAAACTGCTACGAGTAAAAAAGTATGTCACACAACGGGTCAAGATCGTTTACATATCAACGGAAGTAATGTATTCTCTAGGATTCAATACGTAAACTTTCAACATTAAATGCTTTAAATCTAGTAATATTTGTGTTGAGATAAACATATCAAATCACGAAACAAATACAGTTGTGTTTACTTTTTTCTGGTAAAGTTGGTGTATTGCATATCAGTTGCCGATTCATTATCAAACTGACTCGCTTACTGACCATATATATTAGTCATCTCGCTCTATTACTATGCTCAGACTAAGATACAACTAAAGAAATATATTACCTTTACCTACTTACCGTTAGCTAGGTCTTTATACAATTCATATCTTCTTAACTCTCTTTCATTTTTGTGGTAAATTTTATGCATCACGTTAAAAGAAGAAGATATATTTTTGAACAGAACGAACCACACAAATCAGACCATGGAATAAATTACCGCAAAGTTAATCATTACCTTAGGGAAATTTCGAGAGCAGGGGATGCTCGCAGTTCTTTTTACAGGGACGGCGGAGCAGTTTTTTGATTGGGGGGGGGGGGGCTCAATAGTGACATTGTATGGCATTGTATGTCTCCCCGATTAGTAGGGCACTTGTGCCCGGCTAGAAGATATAGAGACAGTAATAAAGTTATTATTATTATTATTATGAGGTGGGGGGCGGGGGCTGAGTTTAGTGAAAATGTATTAAAATTTCACAAAAAGTGGGGGGCTAAAGCCTGTTTTAGGGTTCAAGATCTGCAATTTGGTTGCTCTTAGGTTGTCACAAGTCTAAAAGGATTACCAGAGAGTAAGACTACTTCTTAGAGTGTTTTTTGAATGATGGCAGTCAGAATGGCAGTTGTAATTCGGTTCATTGTCTGACTTCTGTAACTTAGCATTCAAAGATAATAGTTACCTTTTAGGCATAATAATAACCAGTTGCCAGGCCCAACTGGACAGAACGCAGATATTTTTAGAGGTCATTTTCAAGATTTCGAGCATCCCCGCCCTTATATATATATGTATATATAGGAATGCCCCCCCCCCCCCCTCCCCCCCCTCTCTCTCTGCTCATACATAGCCTAAGACAAGAGGGTAATAAACTCATGTATGCAACAGTTATGCATTATATAGTATTGCTTGTCTGTACAGCTGAATCTGTAATAATACCCCTTACTGCTGACAGCTGCAGCTATTGAATGCATCATGCAGTAGTTTTAAATATGGAGCTTTTGCTTTCTTTGGCTTCTTTGGAACTTGTAGTCCAAGACTCTCGCTTATGACTTGTAACATTCCAAGTTTCAGATTTTTCAGGGTGTTATTTTCTACCATCGCACAAATGTTATATTGGCCGTAGATAATTGGGTGCTGAAGGCCGATGGATTCGATTGCACTATTTTTTGCCCTCATGAAGTTAATTTCTTCTTCAATGGCAGCAAGGTCGAATTCAGTGGATACTTGGTTTCTACGCTTTGCTGCAAGTCGGGAAAAATATGAGGCAATCTGTTGAGAGCTTAAGAATTCTGACGCTTGAAAAAGCCTTTGGTCATCTGAACCACGAACACGTCTCATATCTTGGGCTACAACATTAGCATCGGCCTTTCTACCAGTTGATTGACCTATCTCAAACTTGGCCAAGAGGTAATCTTTTTGTTTCTTGCTGAAACGGTATGCCTTCTTGGATGCTCGAAGAGCCCAACCTTCAGCAAGAGGACTAGCACTTCTCTCTTCATGTCCTGCTTTGCGTGCTTGTAAAGTTGGTATTACACCAACGCCCTCCTCCAACGCATTCTTGTAGCCCATTTTTGCCAGATCTAAAAGTGTGTGTTTCTCCAAAGTCCTCGTACATTTGTCAGATATCAGGTGGTTTTCCAAATTACCAAGTCTCTGGAAGACACGCACACAACCATCATGGGGACAAGTATAGACGGCTTGGCTGATATCCTTGTTATTCCCGTCAGTACTTTTCTCTGCAACCTGGTCTTTTTCATGATGTGCCTTGCGTCGTTCTTGAGAAAGGGGTTTGAAGCTGCCCGATGAAAAGTTTGACTCCAACCACTTGTAAGTAGACTCTAAAACAAAATAAATGAATGAATGAATGAATAAATGAATGAATGAATGAATGGATGGATGGATGGATGAATGGATGGATGGATGGATGGATGGATGGATGGATGGATGAGTGAATGAGTGAATGAGTGAATGAGTGAATGAGTGAATGAATGAATGAATGAACGAGAGAGCGAGCGAGCGAACGAACAAACGAAGGTTTACACATGGATTAATGAAAGAATGGATGAATCCATGAATCAATCAATCAATCAATCAATCAATCAATCAATCAATCAAGGAAGGAATATATTTATTACATGATATACCTGCTGATGGTTTGACAGTTTTGATAACTTTCCCTTCGCCCACTCCATAGGCACGCCAGACTTTAATTTTACCTGCGGGCATGAATTCAAAGTTGTTCATCTTACTGATGCCTGGTATTTTCTCGGTACACTCATCTGTGTTTCCAATGGACTCCATTGAAACTACGCGCACGCCATTTATACCTCCATGTGAGAGAAGGGCTTTTTCGAGTTGTTTCGCAGTAAGTACATCGTTGCCTTCGTTTATGTAAGCACGGATGTGGCTTTTGCACGTTGCTGCTAGGCGATCTGCCGCTCCCTTGCCACCTTGGGGATCACTAAAATCAAGGCGGGCTATTTTTACTCCAGATGATTTCGCTATAGTGTGGCAGGACAGGATTGTTGTCGCGGAGTGATAACAACCTGCGTTGTCTTGTCGAAAGTGGGCTGTTGTGATTTCGGGATGTTCGCGCTTCAGGGCTCGAAGTACATCCTCCATTATGGTCACCACTGCTGGGCTGTCTTGGCTACATGATTGAATGATGTGCACGAAACCCTGCCACTGTAGTTTTCCACTTTGACGTCTGTACACAACAGATATGTGCCAGGAAATACCACGTTTGCCAAACCAGTCTTGCTGGGATTCTCTATACTTCTGGGGCAAAAACTTCATGGCCCAATCACTTACAATTAATACCGTCTTGTCATCAAGAAGCTCAAGAATATCGAGTCGTGCTTGATCCTGCCTTGAAGACCTGAGAATGTGGCATTTCCATGACTGAATGGCAAGTATGGCTGATCGTACAGTGTAGTGTACTTCATCTCGCTCATCAACAGAGGGAAACTCAAAATCTTTGAAGCATCCTTCGATGTCTTTTAAAGTTTCTTCAAGAGCTAAGCACTGCTCGCAGACAGCATCATGTTTGTGATTACATTCCTTCTTGAAGTCAGCATCGCTACTGTCACTAAGGGAAAAGACTAAACAGTGATCTGCTACTTTATCAGCATTGTCAAGATGAACCTGTGGAAAAAAATGAATTAACAAATTATGATGAATCCTGTTAAGATTGTAAATAATAATGTTTGTTTACCTTATAATCTCCTTTCAAGTAAAGTCTTGATGTCTTTAGATTCTCTGTTGTTTTCACTTCCCATTCTCTGTCAGTAGCACCATATTCAACAAGCTTGGGAACTAGCGATAATAGCTCATCAAACGCTCGCGATCCATCCGCAGCGAAGTAATCGAGGCCTTGAAGAGATTTTCTGACTGAAGCACTGCACTCTGACAGTATGCGAAACATCGTACTGTCGCTCAATGGATGGAAATTTGTTTCTTCACAGTATCTACTATACTGCTGTACAATCCGTCGTGGTATCATTGTACGTATCACGTTCGGTACTTCCAAGACTTTGCCAGATGAAAGCGTGAGGTGCTTTTGGCCAAAAGGAAGATCTTGAACCAAATGTGGGCTAGTTATAAATGATAAAAAGTGATCGAGTTGTTTTGAATCTATTCTTATACGAGCGGACGTTTGAACAAGAACTGGCACACCACGACCAAACTGTAAACGATGTAAATTTGCTGCAGTGTACCTGTACTTGGTAAGACCAGGAATAAAGGATGATATCACAGCATAGCTTGCTAAATCAGTCATTATAGACAGGACTTGTTTTCGGGTATCCCAGCTCGACGCATTCTTGTACGATTCAGCTAAAGCATCTAAATAACGTTGGTCAGCCATTGTAACTTCATTTACAACAAGAAGTCTACTGATTATGGAAGATGACGATACAGCCTTCCAAATCGGTCCAGCATTTTCAGGAGAGATGGTTTGGACAACAGCGGCTACGATTTCAGCGCCCCTCTTTGTATATCGCTGCCTCGTTTTCTCACTTATTTCATCCCAGTCTATCCATCTCCTTTGAATAGGTGGAATATTTGAAACAACTAAAAAGTCGTTCAACTTTTCAAGTGGATTATTGTGATGACGTCGTATCACTTGTTCACTACTGTTCGTAGATCCAGTACTTGCAGTGTCAGGGCTAAGGAATGTGTCATCAGAAATTTTAGCGGATGGAGAAGCTTCATCGCTAGATGTGTCGCTCGTAGTCTCCGGAGTAGGCGAATTTTCTTCCTGAATCTTTAATTGGTTGAAAGTTTGAATGACTTCATCGAATGAGTCGATATCGCTTTCTTCGTCATGCATAGGTTTACTTCCCTAAATGAAAAAACATCAACATTGACTTATAAAATACTGCTCATAAGCTTTCGCGCCTTGGATAGCTGTCAGGTGAACTATAATTATGTATATCATATACAACATTACTTACTTCAACAATACTCAGCACAGTTTCAACAACTTCAGATTCGTTCTCTCGAATACTTTTTAGATAGGCTGCACATGTTACACATATTGCTATATAAAGAACAAAAACGATACATCAACATAATTGAAATACATGTACAAGCGCCAACGCAAGTATGTCTTACCAAAGACATATCTTAACGTTAATAATAGTAATAATGATCACAAATATATGTTGTTGTTTTTTAATTCTTTCCCCTTTAATTGAGTTTACTTAATTCCGCTTTATACGATTTTTAGGGGCCTGAAGAAGTAAAAACAACAACAACAACAACAACAAAACAAAAACAAAAAAAACGCTGCGGTGAAGGCTAGTTTAACTCTCGCTGCGGTGAAGGCTAGTTTAACTCTCGTATTTCTTTATATATTTCTTTTTTAATCATATATAACAGACAGTAAGCCATATAACTTTAGGTTCTATAATAATAATAATAATAATAATAATAATAATAATAATAATAATAATAATAATAATAATAATAATTAACTTTGTTTATAGAGAATAACACTGTAATTCAACTGATAAACGTGTGGTCCTCTTTTAACGTCTCTAGTTAATTAGGGACGGGACCGCCATTAACGTAATCATCCGAGCCACGTGAAGGTCTAACCATTTGCAGATGTAATTACAAAGGCAGCACCCTCTCCTCAGTTATTTAAAGACCCTGGGTGTTGGTCCCCCCCCCCCCCCCCCCCCCCACCGGGAGAACGCGCATCCGGCCTGAATGGAATTCAAGGATTGAACGTACAAAATGTACACAAAAATACTTACGTGACCCGACTGCTATAAGGATTCCTGTCTTTTTTAGAATCAGTGAAGACTGCTCGCACATTAATCTTTTGATGGCTTTGGCATTTGATTTCTTGTGTGCAGCTAGGGGTTCAGGCACCGAACATCGCACTCTGCGGCATCACCATCGAATCCCGTATTCATGTCGGTGTTTAGGGCATATAGTCATAGTATAATGTGATTCTTCAAGCGTAAATACACCTGATGAAATTGAAAATGCTCTTTAAAAAACTCATATGATAAAGACATTATTAGAAGTACGACAGTTACCTTCACGAGCCAGAATCAAAGCCATTTCACTCTCAAGAGATCGGTCCTCTGAAATACCGTATACCTGTAAATGTCTGGAAATGTCTCTTTGACATTCAGTTAGGGGAATGCATTTTAACTGGTCGGGGTAGTCCGAACAGAGTCCACAAGTACTATCTCCAACCAGCTCCGAAAAGCTACAAAATGCCATCGTCCGACCACTACGTGTACAGCTAGGCTGACGATGAAAATAACTTCTTATGCAATCTTGTAAGTTTCGAAATTTCTATACGATAATGATTAACTTTGCGGTAATTTATTCCATGGTCTGATTTGTGTGGTTCGTTCTGTTCAAAAATATATCTTCTTCTTTTAACGTGATGCATAAAATTTACCACAAAAATGAAAGAGAGTTAAGAAGATATGAATTGTATAAAGACCTAGCTAACGGTAAGTAGGTAAAGGTAATATGTTTCTTTAGTTGTATCTTAGTCTGAGCATAGTAATAGAGCGAGATGACTAATATATATGGTCAGTAAGCGAGTCAGTTTGATAATGAATCGGCAACTGATATGCAATACACCAACTTTACCAGAAAAAAGTAAACACAACTGTATTTGTTTCGTGATTTGATATGTTTATCTCAACACAAATATTACTAGATTTAAAGCATTTAATGTTGAAAGTTTACGTATTGAATCCTAGAGAATACATTGGCTGTGGCCACACTGGGGCGTTTAACTATAGTTCAGCCAATTCTAACAATTGTTAACTTCAAAACCAATGTGACCTCTCTTCTGTTTAATTAACTATTGTTAGTTGCTATGCTGGTCGTCAAGGTAAAACAATGGAACTTAAACCAAGTTAAACTAAGGTACAACCCATGGTATAGATTCTATTAAGAAAAAAATGACCAATTAGGTTCGGTTATTTTGTGTAAGTGAAATAAGTATGTCGCGCCAATAAAGTGACAATTAAGTCCCGCCAAAACGTATACGTAGCACACGGTAGTCTGTGTTTTCCTTTAATTTCTCATTTTTCTTTAAGGTATAGGTTTTTTGGACTTCTTGATATTCGAAATTGCTGTTGCCAATACGGATCATGTTCATACACACACTCATTTAGCATAGAATTGAACCAGAACTGAGGTCTTGGAAGGATCCACACTCTGCGAGTATCGGTTACGTCTTAGTAAAGGTGCGATAACTGAAATAGTAAGCAATCTAAATCGCCGTGATGACTGAATAACCCTTAAATAATAAAAAATTTCGTCCTTTTTCGTTTTTGCTTGAATAACAGGAGAATAATCCTCAAGATTCTTCTGTCAGCCATTTTCGTGTTTTGACTGATAAGTCACAGAAGTGTGAGTCGTTCTTGGTGTAACTATGGTTAAACCTCACATGTGTGACCTCAAAGTTGTTTAACCATATATGAAAGAGTATAACTATAGTTTGTATTACGTCATTTAACTAAGCTAAACTACTGCTAAACTATAGTTAAACGCCCAAGTGTGGCCACAGCCATTACTTCCGTTGATATGTAAACGATCTTGACCCGTTGTGTGACATACTTTTTTACTCGTAGCAGTTTTTTATTATCAATTTTGTATTAATTTACGATTAATAAGTTTAAAAAGCACAATTTTACTCTACAATAACACTTAAGATGTAACAGAACAGCTTTCTTTTTCTCTCATATTTTGCATATCTCAATAATGAATGCCAGCGTTGGAAATTAGTTAGTCGCATTTCGTGTTTCACCGCCTCCAAATAAAATTCGCTCGCGGGTTGGCGTTTTATTTGTAGAAGCTCCGATTTGGCCTAAAGACACTTGAAGGGATGTTCTTTAATGTGATGTGGATTACTTTTCGATTTGTTAGGTACCAGCAGAGATATTGGTGTCTTAATTTCGTCTAAAATTTGACCGTCAATTGATCACAAAAGAAAGAGGGTTTTAAGAAGCTAAATATAAGTGAAAATAAAATAGTTGTTAAAAAACCAAATAGTACGTATTAAAGATACAATGTTAAGTTAGCTTCATGGGAAATATGGTTTGAATTGGTTACTTTTTACGCCGTCTAGTGCTTATTGAAGTTGGCTTTCGATTTATGCATATTAATTAGGAAAAATCAATATTTTAATCGATTTTTCAAACTTTCGTAAATTTCACAAAAATAAAATTGCGCTTGCACTTTTTGATCGTGTTTTCTGAAATACCTATCTATAAAGGTTCTTTTGGTGAAATAAAATCAACTTTGATTTTTTGCAACTGTCTTGGGTTTCTCGACCGTTACAGACATACGCTCTTAACCACTGAACTTGCATTCGTTTTGTTTTTCAAGTAAAATCACCTCCTTGAATATGCGCTTTTTCATTGCTAATTTTTTATACAAAAAACAATCACTGGCTTTGTAATAGTAAAAAAAAGTTCATCTGATTTTCTCTCTCTTTATTTTCTGAGAAAAAATACGTTCAAACGGTTAAAAAATACACTTGAAGTAGTTACCTTATTACATAAATACGTCACAAACATTACGACTATTTCTTCTGAGAAGAAAAAAACATTCGATTTAGGCTATACATATAGCAAAAAAACATTTAGTTTTGAGTGAAAGTCGATATTTGTTTTAAATAAGGTATAACAGGTTTCCATTTAGAGTGCAAATAATATACCGTGAAATAGATAGCTAGCTAACTAATTACTAACCTTTGGTTGCCTAAGTCTAATTAGTTAAAATAGGCGAGCCGTGACGGGTAAACTAGTGCACGTGTGCTACTCAAGGGCGGGCATTTTAAAATATTTTTAAACACACACTTACAAAAACTGTAATATTTTGTTGTACATGCTTTTCCTTTGTATAATTTGACATATTCGCATTTTCGTATCTATTCATTTGCGTATTGAGTTGTTACTCTAGTAAACGCCCATGCCCTTGTCTTGCCTCACTGAATTCCTATGTCTTGTCTAATTAACGTCTAAGTATCTCCTATTTCATCCTAACTATTTCACGGGTATATTATTTGCACTCTAGTAATTTGAATTTTTACTTTGTGATTTCTCTCGCTATTAAACATTCAATTCGTATGCTCTATTTATTCTAACCCAATTCATCTGATTTTAATATTCGTTCAATTTACTTTTTACATGTGCGGCGTTGTGTGTGGGTGGGACATGGTTAAGATATCCGTAGCATGTTTTGTCCTTGTTTTATGTTTAAAAAATACCGTGCAAAAAAGGATTAGTCTACATTTCTCAGTTAGTGATGTGTCCTGACATCAAGTATAGGAAAGGGTTAATAAAACGGTGACAATCGAGGCTCAGTCGAAAGCCTATAGTCCTTGACAAAAGAATCGAGAAAAAACTTTTACTCTTTACGACCTCTTTTACTCCGGCTTTAGCCATTGAATTGACTCAGTAGAGTGCATACCAGATATCCGTGAAAAAATCTTTGTAAAACATTGCACAAAATATAGTAAGCTCAGTACTGAGATCTCAGTATACCGTACACCTACAAAGCTTTGCGTAATTTGTACAATTTTGTTTGTTAACTATTTCAAGGATATATGATATGCAATCTATCCGTGAAAAACCTTTGTAAGATATTGCACAAATTAGTGAGTTCAGTAGACCTCAGTAAAACCTAGACCTATAAAACTTTGCAATTATCAACACATATTTGTTAGTTTGGTCTTATAATTCTCAATATATTCATATTTGTCCATATTTTCCAGCCGTACAACACGAAAGAGCTCCACGAACTGGTCACTACAAGCAAGGAACACAGAAATCACAAAACAGTGACAAGCCTTTGAAGCGCAAGCACGCTGATACCGAAGACATCGAGAACGACCCAAGCCAGATAAAACTCCCCTCTAAAAAGGAAAACTTCCGACAGGATTCGCCTTCTTCTCCGAAATCTCCCTATCTGACAAGCCAGGAAAATTTTTCAATGGAAAAAAGATTTCTTGTGAGGTCTTCAGACGGCAAGGAATTAACACCTGTTACCATAGCAACAAACCTGTCCCCACCACCCACCCCGCAGTATGGTAACTATCCCTTCATGTACATGGCCTCCCCAGAAATGATTTATGAATCAGCCGTCAGGATATTACACATGACAGTCAAGTGGGTGCGCAATATTCCTACCTTCCTGGACTTACCATTTCGTGACCAGGCTATTTTACTGGAAGAGAGTTGGTCTGAGCTTTTCATCTTGAGGTAGGACTAATTATATTGCTGGTTTGTGCATTATGTTTTGGTTTAGCGGGTGAGTGTTTTTTTCGTAACATTTTCGTTCGGGTGCACTAAATTTAGAACCCAGCTCTGTTGTGCTAACCCCTTCCATGGCAGCTTAGGTCCCACTTAGATGAATATCATAAAGAAAGCTATTAAAATTAGAATAAGTAAAAAGATCTTGACGTGTGTTCGTAGTGACATACAGTACTAAAACTTGTAAGAATCTACGCAGCAACGATCATGTAGCACCCTAAAGGCCGGTTTAGACGGTACGATTTTCGCCTACAACTATCGTATACAACTCGAGTCGTAGCGTGCGGTAAATCAAGCCTACAACTCGCCTACGACAGACGCCAGCGTGTTGCATACGAAAATTGTAAGCGAAAATCGTACCGCCTAAACCGGCCTTAAAAAAGTGACTGTTTTGGAAAATATGTCAGACTAGTACACATAAGACTAAGAGAGGGAGCGCTAAGACTCGGAAATTCAGTGCATATAAGCAAAACGTGAGTGCCTAATGCGTCCTACCCTCGCACCCTGGCATACAGATACTTGTAATGTAATCCGCTAAACATTAATCAGTTTGTTCTCCATTGTGTGACAGCCTGGCTCAGTGGAACATGGTACTAGATATGGGTTCTCTTATCGCAGCTGCTGCGGGTAACGGCCACGACTCTCCAGATGGTATGGCAGCCAGTATCAATGATATCAGAACGCTGCAATACATGGTATCAAGGTTCAGAGCAGCCAATATTGATCAGACTGAGTTTGCATGTCTTAAAGCTATTCTACTTTTTAAGCCAGGTTAGTGAGTTTATATCTTGTAAGGTCAAATGCAATAGAGGTTTTGCACCATCACGTGCCCATCCCATAATACTCCTTGGGCTTCCTGTGGTTAGATGGCAGAACAACAAAATCATTTTGCTTTTGGGAATTGAATTCTTTCTCATGTAAAACGATTGTATTGCCATCTAACATGGCTGCCGACACGTGGTGGTGCAAAACCTCTATTGGACCATTTTAGCTTGAGCATAATTTTTTTTCCATTACAGACCGTTTGAGACTTCCCCATAGAGTATCTTTATTTAACGCTTGCGCATTAAGACACATGAGTATGGATACAACTCAAACAAATGATTTTATTCTCTGATCTAATATGCGGAAACATTACTCCCAAGCTAAAAGTTTCTATTGGTGCGTCACGAAAGCGCGTATATAGACGGCTTAAAATTTCTTTATTTCTAACTGTAATGTTGTTTGATTCCCACAGACATCCGGGGACTTCGTTCTTCTCGAGACGTAGAATATCTCCAAGACCAAGCGCAAAGCATGCTGGGCGAATACGACCGAGTTAATTACTCGGATCAGCAAGTTAGGTTTGGTAAACTGCTTATTACATTACCCATCTTAAAGTCCCTATCAAGTAAGGCCGTGGAACAGATCTTTTTCCGTGGCACACTGGACTCCATTCCCATGGAGAGATTGCTGTCTGATATGTTTAAGTCTTGTTGAAAATTCTTCTATTACGACTGAGAGAAAGTTGTCATTTAAAAACAAAACAAATTATATAGAAGACAAAATAGCGCAGAAAGATTGCGCAATAGCCCGTGCGCAACGAAAGAAGAAAACGAAGAGGTATAAACATCAAAGACGGACGAATGTATAGATCTTCTGACTTGAAAGAAGAACTAGAAAGAGGATTAAAAAAGCCTTCTACAGCCCAATGGGCTTTAAGAAGAAAACGTTTTTCTTACTATACGCCAAGACAGCATTACATGATCAGTTCGATGTTTTCTCCATTCCTTTGAGTACATTTAAAAAGAAAAAGATCTGTTGCATCCAATAGCGCCAAATTTAAAAAAAGATGAAACGGAAGGAAGATGCCAATTGTTGACATTGGAAAAACTCACCATACCAAGCAGGGCTTGGCAGAAGTAAAATGCATGATTCAACAGCTGGTCTGATTATTCGCAGATGGATTTTGGAGTTCAGTTACTGTTTTATACGACTACACGGGCAGGCACCAGTTTCTTGGATAAGGAAAAGTGCGCATATATGAAATGTTGGACAAACCAAATACAAGCAATTTAGAAGACAGTTTTCTGAGTAATGTCAAGTCTAAAACTGGCAAGAATCAATCTGGGAATAAAAAAGCACAGCTTTATTTCTTCTCAGTTCCCTCCCCCCCCTTTTAATTTCCAAAATGTTGCACACATTTGACAACCTTCAGTATAAAATAAATTTAAAGTAATTATTATAATAATGTACAGTTAGATTAAATATAATTACAAGCTAAAAGATTTTATCTATCATATATATTTATGCTGTAGGATTAGAATGCAAATCGTAGATCGTAGTTTAAGTTCAGGCTATTTTCCAAAGAAGGAAGCCGAAAACTTCTTCTAAAGAGACGGAACGTTCATAAGGGGAGTGGTTTGAAGCAAAAAGAAAGGTCTTAGAAGTAATATAGCGGTGGAGTGGGGTGGGGTAGAGGAATGTTAATCGAGCAAAATTAACTATATCGACGCAGGGTGTAGAGCAGGGGAGTGGTCAGTAAAGGTCGAAAAATACATCACGCCTCCATCCCACAGTAATAAATGTCCGTCCCTGATTTTTTTTGTTCCGCACGTTTTTGAAATGATTGACAGCAACTGTTACAAACTGTTTATTTGTTTCACGGGTAGAAAGGAATCATTTTTAAGGCCGCGTTTACACCAAAACATAGGATAATGACATTTTGCTAGGGGGGCCTCTTTGTTTGTCCACAAGGAAACTTGTGTCTAGTAATCGCACTTTTTTACTTTCAAGAGAGTGTGAGGTGTGCGTTCATTTATAGCTGCCCATTAGAGCTTACTATCTCAACACGAGAGTCTATTTAACCTCTATGTTCTTGTGTTTCTGCCACTAACACTATTTTAAAGGTCTGGGATAGAGCAAAAACTGGGAAGCAAATCAATCCCCTCCCCTCACCTTCCCTCTCCTTTCCTTTCCCTTCCTCCCTGCTCCCTCCCTGCTCTGCTTTTTAAACTTACCAAAAACTTTAAATAACGCTGTTAGCTACTTCACATTTATTTACAAAAAGACAATATCTCAAGTAAATCAATGATTCAGGTTTTTTATTTTTCATTAATTTATTATATCTGTTATATTATTCTAATATAATCAAATAAAAGGATAATGTTATGCAGGCTCATAACGACATAAAGTATTTTTTCAGTTATTATTTTTGGATTTGTGGATTTGCTTCCGTTGGACGTACAAATGTAAAATGGGTTACAAGAATAGGAAAAACATTTGGATTCTCTAAATGGTCTAGCTAAGCTAATGGCTTGTATATAGAATGCAGACTAACATACACTACGTAAATATAGGTTTCAAAACAGGGGAAACGATTTTTTTAAATGACCTAGCACTAATATAGCATGGGTGGCGTTCGCGGCTAACGCACCGTCTTTCACCGCTGTGAGTCCAACGGGTCGGGTCGTTGGTTCGAGCCCTACGGGTCGCCACATGTGAATTGAGTTTGTTAGATGTGTTGTTTTCTCCTATGCTACGAGGGTTTTCCCCGGGTTCTCCGGTTTCCTCCCTCCGTAAAAATCAACATGTGAGTTGAGTTTTGAATTTTGATTTTCTGAATTTATGGCTTTTGAGTTGAGTGTTGTGTGCATAGAACATTTAATGTAATGGTAGTGCGTGTGAGCGAAAAGTGTCCCCAATTAGTATGAAAGCGCTAGAACGACTAGACACTTAAATAAAATTGATTTGATTTATCTTATATGGCTTTTGAATACCAACTAACGTATGAGGTTTCCAAAACAGGAAAACCATTTTGAGTTTCTGAATGACCTTGCAGCATAATGGCTTTTCTGTGGTATTCGAACTAAAGTACAACGCGTAGATATGAGTTTCAAAAACAGGAAACCAATTTTGATTTTCTGAATTATTTAGCACTATTAATGGCTTTTATATGGAATGCAAACTACGTCCAAACTTAAATATGAGCTCCAAAACAGGAAAACAATTTGGTATTTCTGAATGACCCAGTAGTGTAATGGCTTTCTTATAGAATGAAAACCATTATATTGAGTGTTTCCTAGCAGTGAAATGACTTTCTCAAAATATTCAGTTTTGTTTTTCAGTAGTTGTGTCACCAGAAAGTAAAATATACCACCGATAGAAAAGGATGAGCATTTAAATGGCCTTTTAGAGCCCGTACGCGTTTACGTATATTTATTGGAGGTACTGCTAAGGTACTAATCTCTATAGCTTTTGGTATCCCCCCAGAAAAGGAGATAAAACTTCTAGCATTAGAATCACCCCACCAGCTCAGGCATTAAAATGGTTTTCCGAGTGTTTTTTTTTTTTTAAATGATCGGAGCAGTGTGAACACATTAAGGTGCTGACACACGGTGCAACATCGTATGTAACAAATTTGAATTGGGGTGACACACATTGCAACAACACATTGCCTGCTATGTTAAGATATTTGGTCAGCAGTTATGATGAAATTTGTTGCGCGCAATGTTGCAAGAGTAGAGCGCGATTCAACTTCATATTTGTTGCATGCAGCGTTGCGTGCAACAAGTTTGGGGTAGACACACGCTGCAACAGTCCTATTGCGTGCAATGTGCATGCAATGTTGCACCGTGTGTCAGCACCTTTAGTGAATCGTGCTACAGAGAGTTTAATGGCAAAGGACCAATTTATCTCCACGAACAAAAAAAAAGACCATGTAAGAGTGGGTAGGGTGAGATTGAAGGAGGAGTACACCCCCTAGAACTGGCCTACCCTACTAACGGATTCGATACGATGCTTACTATTTATATAAATAACGTCAATACAGAGTCTCATGTCTCACACTGTTTGACATAAAATAGTAGGCTGATGTGATTTCGCGTCATGGCGACGACCCAAGTCAAATCATAAAAAATATTCTCTATCGTAGCTATATTATATTTATCTTCGGGTTACTTATACATGAGCGATTAAACTCCGTTTCAGATGAGTTTTGTTCGTGTCTTCATGATTTGTCATGATTTAATATTCTCTTCTTGCTTTTCCAGTCTTCGTCCTTCTCACCTTTTCGATACGAAAATTATATTGCACTTCTGTTGAGCCAAAAAATGAAATCAGTATTTTTTTTAAATTGCTGGAAACAAGCTGCACGTAATCCTTATCCGCTGGACTTTAATACGTATTCTGTAGGCGTTCCGGGTTTATTTTTCTAATTTAATTCACAATACAAAACGATAAAAGAAAAGCAAAACACATGACGGCCATTTTGGAAACATACTATGTTCCCCAAGATGGTTTCAGCCTTAAACGCTTTTAGTTCTGGACCGGGGGGTCATACACATCGATGAAGGCGTTTTGTTATTCTCGGTTCGGGTTTCTCAGTTCGGGTTGTGGTGGGTTGTGAGTCCTAACGAACAAGCTAAGAAAAATGATTTTTCTACTTACGTCATAGCTGTAACCACACAAGATATATTTCCTGTCTTTGGCAATCAATGCGCGGCAAAACTCATCTGTAATACGCCTAAAGGCAACGTAGGCGGCTCCTCCTAAGCCTCTACACCCCTCGTGGGATATAGGTCATCAACAACATCAACAACGTAGGCTGGGACTGATTCTTTTTCATGACTTTTACGACACATTTTTGAAACCTAAGATATTAAGCTTTTTTTCCAAGGTTGCATGCTTTGACCGGACACAGCATTTTTGATGAATCATGATTTAAGTATAGTTTTTTCTTTGAACATGTTTTCTTGCTGGAGATGATCTTTATTGGAGCTTAACAATAATAATAATGTTTGACCCACAATAACGACTGATTGCTCCGAGTTGTATATTCAAAAACGAAAGTTTGGAATTTCTTGGTACACGAAGGAAGAGTAGAGTTTTATCACTTTTGTACACATTCAGTAATACTTTGTTACTACAACGCCGACTCGAACACGGTCAAAGAAGTCTCTAGATCTATACTTTCGTGTTTGCTTTTGATTTCAGTTTCAGTTTCTTCTTGTTCTTTCGATGACTGAAGCGATCCTTGAATGCGCATCGACAAAGTACGCAAGATAGAGTCACGTCCCCTGAGCGACATGCCGGGCAGTCCACCATAGATGTTTTGCCTGCGCCTTGTAGTGAGACGCTTCCACTCAGTAACAATGGCATTTCTAAAGTTTTGACTCATGAAGCAGTACAGTAGAGGGTTGAGAGCACAATTCGAGTACGATATACAGCTTACAATTGGATAAATAATATCTTCATTGCCCAGTGGACTATCCACACTTGAATAATAATGGAGAGTAATAATATGCGCAGGAGCCCAAGACAGCGCAAAACTGAGTATTATAAGCACGCATATCCTAGTGAGTCTAGTTTTTGAGGACAGCGTTGCTTTGCCTGTGCTATTTGGGTGTCTCATGCTACTGGTTTTTCGAGTACTTTGCAGGAGTTTCTGTCCAATCTTAAGGTACAATGCTACCATAACCAGCAGTGGCATTACGTAGAACAGCGCAAAGACCACATAGGTGTAAGCTGCCGCGGCTTCAAATGACCAAGACTCCGTGCAATACTCATTCCCAAAATACGGTCTCGTTGTCTTGTAAATAAAGAGAGGCAATGCTGTTCCCATAGCAACGATCCAAAGGCTTGCGCAGAGGATTCGGACTCGCACTGCTGTGATCACTATACGGTTTGGTCGGCATATTGACAGATATCTCTCTAGAGAGAGCGCGGTAAGGATAAGAATTGACGCCTTGGTAGCAACTGACTGAGAAAACGATACCAGTTTACACATAAATGTCCCAAAAATCCATCCATTAGTAATGTAAAGAGCGACCGTGATGAATGGCAAATAAATAACTGCGATCAACAGATCCGCGATGCATAAGTTCAGAAGCAGGAAATTGGTTGATGTTTTCATGCTCTGCACGCGAGAGACGATGAAAATCACAATAGCATTCCCAGGGATGGCCAGCACTGTAAACAGGCACATCATAAATACTATGGATACCTTTTCGATGTAGTTGTAGCCAGCTGGAGAATAGAAAGTCCCATTGTTGAGAGAGGAGTTATTCAGAGCCATGTTCGACTAGATTTTTTGCGTTTTTTTAGTTCTGGGTCGGTGAATAAAGATGACTCCTTAAGAGCTCGACGAATGTCTAATGCATATTGCACCTGTTGTACGCTTTTCTTAGCATTTTATCAATGTTTTCTCTCCTTTTTCTTCCCCTAACAGTTTCATCGCTTTTAAAACAAACGTTTGTTTTAGTATGTTTTTTCTCCTCTTAACTACAAATATGCCCTGTTTACGACCCCTTTTTCTGATTTCAAATTGCTGTCCTTCTCTTTATAGCCAAGACGTCTACCCGGCCGCTACAAGTGATTGCGAGACGATTTAGGAGTCGAATATGGAAACGCAATCAACCAATCGATTTATTTTAAGATAATTTCCAAATTACCCTCTTGACAAACTCTTTGGAGGGGAGTAAACGCTTTTGAGAACTGTCAAGATAGATCCAAAACCAATCTGCTTCAAAAGGCGGTGGATAGTGCCGAATGACTTCAAAGGTACAAGTCGGCTACTGATTGGCTCTCGTTCGGCGGACTTTATTAAGACCTTTTAAGCTTGAGGAGTCTCTTGTTTCGTTCTGAAAATATAAGTAGTTTCTTTTAAAACAATAGTACCTTCTTTCGACGCCAGTTAACATAAACATTTTTTTAGTCCAGTGCAGTTTAGTGCAAAAACATTTAAAAACATCTTGCATAAGAAGTTTGTAATAAAACCACTGGAATTACTTTTCAGCTGTAGTATATGTGTTTTTTTCTTCGATTTGTTTGAGATCTGATTACGAGTCAAAATATATAATTTAAGTCAAGAAATGAACAATTCAAAACCAAGGGGTTGTTGATAAAGGTAATCACTGGGACTTGGGAGTAGATAAGGTGGTTTGGAGCTTGGGGTTTTAAGAAAGTGTTGTCCTTTTGTTTTTTAACTGGACTCGTTTCTTTAAGAAGGGACAACTATTCAAATGCATTAAGTGGTGACTACAGCCCCAAAATACAATAATTGTTTTAATTATTTCAAAATGCTAAGGTTTAATTGTGTAGCATAACTGGAATAATGGCTTATTCTTTTCAGCTGCTACAGCCAAGAATAAAAACAAGAGAGGAATAAAGAAAAACCGACAATAGAAGCTACTAGAATTGAAGGTAATTAAACAGCTCATCTTCCTAAATCGATCCTCATGCCGCTTCAGATACAAAATTATTATTCTAGATCTTATTTGAATAGACCGTCTATTTAAACATTATCTTGGCGGAGAGGATTAATAAGAAAATACAAAAGAAATGGCAAAAAACTGAGTTCAATTGGGGAAAAAATGTGATTTTTCTCGTGTATTTTTCCGTCGCCTAGCTAGAGCACCCAAGATAAGTTTGAAAGAGGCCTCGGAAACATGAAACGGAACATGGCTACGACATGCAAAGTAAAACCACAGTGAATGTGACGACACTCCCAGTCATCGAAACCGCCTCTTAGTAATTCACCTTAGCTGATAAAAAAATAGTTAATATCATATTGACTTTGAAAGATAAAGGAGTATAATTACAGGATTTCCATCGCCTCTTGCTCTTCGACAAGAGAGATACTCAATCGATACATATTTGAGATAAATGCCTGAGATCACTAGAGATTGTTCTTTGGACGTCTTGCTTTGCTCTGGTAGCGACAACCTTACCATATAGCATCAATAACTCCTCATTGAACTTGTTCTGTAAACTGATTACGAATATTGATGCCATTCCCTACCTAGTTTTACAAGCATTTTACTGGGAAAGGGGCGCATACAGACAATTAAAAAAAAACCTGAAATCCGATATGGGTCTTGATACCTTTCCATAGTATTAGCGACTATTTGACTATACGCCAGCTTAGAAACGTGCGTATCACTTAGAAACAAAAACTTTGTTAGTATCATTGACAAAAAACATCAGTTTTATTGAACATTTGGGCTGATGTAAGACATGGCACGGCTAACTCACAGATCGAACTGGAATAAGTGTGTTAAGTTTTTGACGGAAATGAAAAAACGGAGAAAAACTTCCGAATCAAGGAAAAGACTTAACAAACTGTACTCACACGAACGCCAGGTCCACGACTGAATCGACCAAGATTCTCGAGAGGCGGGTGCACTACACCACCATATTTAGCCTGTTACTGTAAGGTTCGTATTCAGATGAAAAACAAATGCATGTTCACTTCACTTCAAAATCTTAAACAGTTAAATAACCACTAAGCTATTTTCATCTGCTGCCGTAAGGCTATATATTTTTGGTGGGTAATGGATTATATTGTAATATCCGGACCATATATACTGATACCACGTATATAACGAACGCAAACATCCGTTTAAAACTTCATTGTTTTCTACCCTCCAGGGCTTTCGTACAGGGATATCTTATACTGCTAAGGTACTGGTAGAATCATTTTCTTTCTTAATTTAGCTTCTCTTCTCTTCTCTTCTCTTCTCTTCTCTTCTCTTCTCTTCTCTTCTCTTCTCTTCTCTTCTCTTCTCTTCTCTTCTCTTCTCTTCTCTTCTCTTTCTTGCTTTCATTGCATCTCAGATGCAAAGTTTGCGGACGATCAATTTTTTCATTCATTCCTTTCCTTTATTCTGAATTTTCAACATGACATGCATTCCCGTATTTATCAAACTTTATCATAGTATAAAACAGAAAGAAAAGTAAAGTATCGATTGTTCCGGATTTTTCCTCTCGTCATAAAAACCACCTTTCAGATTTCACTTCAGTATAAAGCTATTCAGTGCTATCTTCATTTAAAATGACTTATCTCAGTAATTTAATCAACGAATCTTAGAGGCAGATGAAATCAGGTACAGCACCGCACCAAGCTATCAATTGACCAAATCGTTATTACCTTTGCATCCTCTCTTAGTTTCGCCCCAACCACTAGCAAACAGAACTTTGCAGAGAAAATACACCTCTTTACCTTAGCGTAATGTTTTTCCATTTCAGACCACATGTCATTTCTTTTTAACAGTTGTACATGAGAAGACACATAAATATAGATACAACCATAATAAAGAATGTTATTCCCAAGAGTAGGACACGTCCAACCTAATGTAAAGAGGTATATGGGATTACATTGGGAGTAAGTCTAAATTTAATCTAATCCCACGAGGGAGGGAGCTATATATTAGGGGTCATAAGACGAGTATAGGGTACCATATACACCATGTAAGATACGATAAACAAAAGCTATTTGTACCCAGCCTAGACAACAATGCACGTCCAGTTTCGCTATCTTACTTAAGGCCCATTCTATCGGACTTGGAAAATAACCGCTTCCGGCTAATATCCAATATCTTGTTCATATAAAATCTTTGAATGCTATTTCCCTCTGTTTTCTCTGAGTATTTTAAGAGCTATTAAAATGAAAGTATTTGTTCCCTCCTTTTTCCCTGAAGCGTTTTGCAAGCTTTCCAAACATTCCTTATGTCCATTAGATTAATGAAGTGAAATGTCGCCGCCCCTATACTATAGCCTTTTTATATCAAGTGCAGGTGGTCACAAAAACATCTCAGAAAATCAACTGGCCTGAACTCCTACGGTAATTCCAGGCTTCTAGAAAGATATTTCTCCGCGGTCATTGAATTTCAGAACTATTGCCGTGAGAAAAACAGGTATTGTGCGCTATTAGTACGCGGCCGGCTTTCGCGGCTGTAGTGTGGATTCGATCTCTAGGCCCACTTTCCTTCTAGCAGAGTCTCCCTCGTTCCAAGAATCGGCAACGAAGGAGACTGCTAGCATGCAGAGAATAGGCCCACATCATACGTGAAGTTTTATTGGTTCCCTTCTGTGCTTCAAGGATTTTTCACTCTAGTTTTCCTTCTCCAGCAAAAATCATGTTCTAAATTCCAAATCGATCATTAATTAGGACAGAAGCATTTTTAGTCACGGGATATTAAGGGCTATCCTCGTAAAAGAAAAGATTAATAATTATCAATTATTAAGATGATTAATAATAATTAGTAAATACATAGGTTTGGATGGAAGTATCGACGGGACAATAAAGGGAGAGGAAGCTTCTAGTTGGTTTCTTTTAGAATAAGGAAAAAGGTTTTTGTTACTTTAAATCCGAAAATAAACTTTTGATATAAATTATATCGCGTTTTCTTGACTTTTATTTGAAACAAACTATAAGCAAGTACTGTTGTGATAATGGAATACTGCCATATCTAATGTAAACACTGACAAATAGTGCGCATCTAAACAAGCGAAACACAAAAATATTTAAAGCGAGAAGGGGTAGTGGCTAATGTTGCACCCTTTTCCGGAATCTCGAATACGTTGAAATGTGAAAATTGCAATGTCGAAATTTATACCCAGCTATGAATAAAAACATGGGTCACCACACGTAGACGAGCCATCAAGAAACTTAATCTAAATTTTCCAAAAAAAAAACAATTTCTGTCCATGCGGAATTGGGTCAGTTCTAGTAGTACTGTTGTATTTGAAAATATCAAAGAGAAGTCAAATTTATTCGTTTTTACCAGAGTTTATACATAGTATTTACATAGTTGTCTATTTGGTACCGTTTGAGACAAAACAGCGACCAAGTCAGACTGCCAGGTGGTGAAAACATTAGAATGTTTGAAAAAATATACCATTTTACCTCAAAATTTGAATAAAACAACGTCATTCTATAATAATCTAATGAGATGAAAATATATAAAAGAGCAATGAAGATGTATATCTCTCAGAGATAATATTAACTATGGTGCCATGAGATATTATTAAGAATAAATTAGACATTCTTATAATAGTAATGGACATTGAACATGAAAAAAATCGACCATTATTGTTATGTTAGTTCCAAATTAGCTTTTTATGTTCAATTATTCTCACTTCATAATTTTCATATGATATAGTTGTTTTCATTTGCCGATTTCTAAGAACTGGAGTGTGATAGACAGATTAACATAATAAAAGATTATTAAAAAAGAGAAGACGGAAGTAGAGTGCTATTAATACTGCTTCATACACTGTAACATATATTTATTCACTGGTTTATGAAAGATGTGTCATCGAAACATTTTAAAATCTCTCACTATTCTTTCTTACATATTAGAGAATTTTTAAAACCTAAAAACGAAAACTCAAGTTCTCGCAGGAGAGAAGGGGTGGGTCAAAGCTCATTTCTTTCCCATTAATGTTTGTTTTTTTTCGTTTCTTCCCAGTTATTTTAAAATATCCCTTGTTCCCCGAACGTTAATGGTAAAATTCCCTAGCTTGTTTCCTTAAACCACCTCAAAAAAGTAAAAACTAGTTTCAGGTTTTGCAAGTTGCAAGTGAAATGCTGTACGTCAAGTACGTGTAAGCATAATTAACTATGGTGTAAGATAAAATCTAGGTGATTATTGTTTGCTACATTGTAAACACATATTTGAATAGATATCATATATTTTCTTGCCACTTAATTAAAGTGTAGATTATTTTTCTGGCCAAAGCCGTGTACGTACGTGCTTTTCAATTCAATGTGCTAGAGAGGTCGTCTAGATAACATAACATGATCTGAGATATCTATCCTTTAGATGAAAACCCGGACCGACGAGGCTTTTATTCCGAAATTTATAGTCCGATAAGAAATTATATCACCAGACTTTACTCGAAATGCCAAGATTATATTTGAAATCAATTCTTAAAGTCGATCAGATAATCGTTTGACGCAATAGGCCAACCGAACGACCATGCAACCAACCGACCGGTGAAGCAACCGACCGTCAGGTCAAAATGCGACTCAGATACTGAGATAAAAGAAATAGAAACCGCAAATAGTGATGGAAGTACGAGAGTTATAGCAAGATATGTTGGTGTATTTACAATGTAAATGGCGGGATAGATACACAGTGAACGATCATAGAATGTTGTAGTGTATAATCACTGTAAGATGGAAAATAAAGGCGCACGTCACGAGATTAGGCTCAGTATTGTTCATGGTGTTCATATTACGGTAACTTTCATAGTTCTCTGGCAGTGAAAAATATTCAATGCTAGAAAACAGCTTATAAAACTAAGAATTCGATGTAACCAAGATGACATAGGAAATATAGAAAATGAAACTGAAGAGAATTAGAAGAAAAATGAAGTAAGGAAAGAGAAGGAAAAAATAGAATTACCTTCTGCAAATAAGGAAAAAATATTCGAGTCGTAGAAGTTCAGGATTCATCTGTAACAATCCGCTCTGCACGATCATGACTGAACTTGATCTAGTCATATAAAGCTTCATAGCCTCGATTTTAGCTTGACAATATGTAAATGAATTTCACTTCTCAACGTATAAGTGACGTGATCAACTCAGGTGTAATCAAATATCAAATTGAATAAGCAAACAATAGTCCAAATATTTATAGTATAATCTGTTGCCTTTTTTATTACTCGTCCAATACTATCAATATATATATTTATTTATTTATTTTTCCTGGTTTATATATTTTTTGCTACGCTAGTACATGGCTTTTTGCCGGAAAGCCAAACTAAAAGTGCGTATTTCAGGTATCCCTAGTCTTGAAGTAGCCAGGCTCTTCGAATATTCTCAAAATTCGAAGAAAATTTAGTTACATTGGAAGACTACCAACAAGGGCAGAGAGGTTGCAAGAAAAAGGCCTTTATTCAGATATCTTCTCTACTTCCTAACATGTAACATGCAATATATAGTTTCTTGGTGGATCTTAAAGCAAAAACGGCGCCGAACATCTTTTTAGTATTACTTAGCTTTCGTAAGTAACGTAATTGTTTTAAACTAAGTGATTTGATTACTCTTGCAATCCATTAACCTCTAGAGGAAGGAGAGAAGAAAGTATCATACTCATACTCATACTCCTCTGGATCCTGTATTTACCTGAGCCATTCACTACGACAAATATTTCCTACCTTTTTTCTTTTTGATCTCGATCTCTATACATTGTATTCAGCTGACAAACTTAGGGCGATTTTCAAGCGCTGAAAGTTTTTAAACGAGTACATGGTCATGTGTGATGTTAATAGTCGTTGACGTTTGACTCAATAGGACAACGCATTACCTCCTTTAGACCGATAATATAAGGCTATTAAAATCGACTAAACAACATGTTATATTTCTATCGGATATGAAGGATATGCACGTCTAGTAGGAGTTTGAATGTATTAATTGCAACAATGTATGTAGATAGATCTTAGAGATTACGGTCACCCCCGTTGTCTCTTTTCTCTTTTCTCTTATTATTGTTTCAACAAAAGAAGTACGAATATCACTCTTGCTTCCCAAAATGTAGGAAAATACACGAGAAGTAACTAAGAAATGACAAGTCAAAAGGGAAGAAACAGAAAAGCAAACTAAACAAGAACAAAAAATAAATATAAAAATGCTACAAACAAAGAATTAATCAAGAAGAAAAGTAAGAAAGGGAAACTGTTTAGAAAAATCATAGAAAACACTTTAAAAAAAGAGGCAAATCAGGATAATGATGAAGAAAGATAAAAGAAAATGAAGAAAGATATAAAAGGACACCACAACAGGAAAAAAAACAATGAAAGGAAAGAAAAAAATAAAACCATAATGAAAGCAAAGAAGAAAATAATAAAGCCATAATAATGAAAGGAACGAAAAAAATAAAACCACTAATAAAAGGAAAGAAAAAAAATAAAACCATAATGGAAGGAAAGAAAAAAATAAAACCATGATGGAAGGAAAGAAAAAAATATAAAACCATAATGATAGGAAAGAAAAAAAAGCAAAAGAAGTTTAGTGAGCAGACGATAAAACTGATAAAAAATCAAGATAAAATCAAAAAGTGTAATAAATCCAAAAGGATAATTTCGCATGACAGACAAACAAACGTGTACATGGTACGCGTTGTATTATAAGGTATGGCTTTTGGCTGATTAACTCCCTAAAAATCAATTTTACGGAATTTTTTCGTTATAAATAGCCCAAAAGATCTTTTGTCCTTACTTGTTAGCCCTCTCATGTTTTACTTGCTATTTATCGTGCATAATAAAGTACACGCCATGGTCTATGTCAGTGAATCAAATGACCAGCTATGTAGTGGTTAAAAGTTTTAAGACTATAATATGCACTCTCCTACTAGTTATCAACTATTTAGTTTTGTAAAATAAATGAATATTTGCTCAGTAGTGAACCCAACAAAGGTATTTGCTTTTGTTCCCAATGTTCTGCTCCCGTATTAATGTCGACTATTTTGGACAAAATACGTGGGATTAGACGATATACCTTTGGGTTTTTCTCCCCACTGATATGTGGAGTGCACTCGTATATTGAAAACGTAAGAACTGGAATATTTCACTTAAGTCCCTCGAAAATGTACAAAATATTCAAGCAATCAAGTCATTCAGAAACACTGGAAAAAAAACACGAAAAAACGCAAAAGAAAAGACAAGATAAATAGTTTACTGCAAGATACATACAACTAAAACAGCCACATCACACACCGCAACTTGTGATTTCTATAGCAGTACTAATCGAAACTAATGTTATTTTTAACATTTCATAGTAAAAGGCTTTGCGAATACCCAAGGAATTTACTTTTTGCATAAGTGCACAAGCCGTTAGGATTTCTCCTTATCTTTTATTTTTCTATAACTCATTAATGGAAAGGTACATTTTTTTATCTGGTGGGGGGAGGGGGGGGGGAGAGGGGGGGAGAGGGGGAGGGGGAGGAGAGGGGGTGAACTGGGAATTTAGAGGAGAAAGTCATCAGCAAAAATTTTAATTAGCTTTTTTGAAGGGTCAACCTCTTAATTTTGATGAAAGCTGTTTCCTTGTTGACTCTTATAGAACAGTCGTGAATTTCGTATTGAGTGACACACATTAAAAAAATAAAAGGTTTATTGTGAATCTACAAGCCCTTGCTCCCCTCGCTATTAAAAACGTACTGTACTTTCCTTTACTCTCATTTTTAAGTACACTGATGAGAAACCGTAGGTTAAGAAATTTTAAAACAATGTTTAAAATTATAAAATTCTTAACTTTAAAAATTCTGACGGCAAATATTTCAAGAACATTCGGTAGTTTGAAATAGTGAATAGAGAAAACAGAAAAAAAACAAGAACACAAGCCGTTGCAAAATTAAAAAGAATATTTTCTTTTAAAGACAAATCAGAATAAATACAAGTCATAAGTTATGAATCAAACTTTTAAAAATGCGTAAGATTTTAGTTAAAAATACTTACCAGTAGATACAAGAAATCAAAAGCAAACAAGTAAAATCTAGAAAAGCACTAGCAACGTCTGATTAGTGATCCAATATTTTCCTGGCATGATATTTTCTCTCTGATCTGAACTGATAATTTATTCATCAATAAGAAGTCGATTGATATGGCCGCGTATTCAAGACACTATGGCTAAATGAACAATTGATTAAGCAATCTAAAAAACATTGTGTACGCACTCGAAAACAAGATTTATGGCTCCAGTATGGCTGATTTGAAGAGAATCATGCCTAGTACTTCGATCTATCTCTATGCATATTATCAGATACTCGCCTCCATGCATCCATATCAATTGTGTTTATATTCACTTCTAAGGATAAATCTGGTTTCAAATAGTTTTTCTTCTGTGTTTTGCACTTACACTGCTTTCATATTGTATAGTAGAGGGGGCAGGTGAAATTGAGAAGGGATTGAGGGAAAAAATTACAAGAAAAAAGGAGGATTTGATTTTTTTAATCATAAATGTGGGGGGATACAAAATTTTAGGAATTGAAGAGGCTACATATTGCTTGGGGGGATTGCTAGTTTTTTTGAGAATTGTGAAAGGGGTGGGGTGTTGAGTTTTTTTTGTCTTTGTTTTTGTTTTTGCATTAAAAAATTTCACCTGCCCCCGCCCCCCTCCATCTGCCTTACATTATGAACGCAGCTTTATGAGGGTAAGACTGGTTTCAAATAGTTTTTCTTGTTTTAATGTGCGTGTGTGTGTTTATGTGTAGTGTTTTTGATTATGTATGCAAAATTAAACGGGTTTCGACATGCATTGAAAAGTCTTTAGATACATACCATAACTTAAAAAGCGAAATGCGAAACCTCAAAAAAATTTAAAAATTGGAAAAATAAGATATCTGAAAAACACTAAAAATCTAAATATATGCAACGGCTTTAGACTTAATGACTCTCAAATGTCGTAAAACTGAACTACTTATGTTTTAATTAGACACAATTAAATATTGATAACATAATTTGCTATCTATTGATAAGACTTAATATTAAAAATTATTTATAATCATTTTTCTTTTGCTAAGCTTATCCAATCGCATTCAATTATTTTAATTATAAAATTTTCACTCAGTTTTAAAGCTACTTGTCAATAATTCTAACATCATGGAATAATAAAGGAAATCAAAGATGCGTAGTGATAATTGATGGTTTTCAATCATTCCCAAGAGAATGTAATTACGAAAGACACGGCGGCCATGTTGGAGGATATAACAAAAGAGACTAATGACGAACCTTTTCTTAAATTCCTCCAACATGGCGGCCGTGAAAACCATCAATGTGCTCTCTCGTCTGTCACCTCTAATGTGACGTATTGGGTTCGATTCCTGTACTCTATCGGTATCACTAGTGAGCAGAGTTTGATAGGCTTCTCACGTGACTCGAATTTTCTTCTCTGGGTTCTCCACCGTTTTCCGATTTACGGGCTCCCTCCGCAAAACCTAGCACAATAAATTCCAGTTTTTAGTTCTCTTTTGCTGAGGCTTAGTCTCGATTACAAGTGCTTTAAAATATTCAGCTTTTCAACCAAAATCCCTAGCATATTTTACTATCTATATTATCGCGTTGTGAAGGCAGCGATTCCACCTATAGTCACTCCATAGTGCGGGCTGGATGAGTGAGAATTTAATTAAAAGACTGCTCGAATAATGCACAACTTACCCGGGGGGGGGGGGGGGACTCCGGGAAAAAAGTACCGGGGATGCTCGTGGGAAATTTTCAAAAAGACCCCCAAAAAGCCATATCGATGCGCGCTTCTCTCCTTTTCCGACACCCTAAGAGATACCAGAAAATGTTGATTTCAAAAATTCGTATTTAACACCCTAAAAGATACCAGATCGCGAATTTTTACCCCTAAGAGATACGACGAGCATCCCGGTACTTTTTTCCCGGAGTCCCCCCTCCGGGACAACTGATCATGACACACTGCTTGAACTTCTAATAACAACAAGACATTTGTCGCCTATCAACTGCAAACAAGGTTTTTTAAAACCGATTTATAAACTATGAAGATGACAGAAACGGACTTAAGGTGACAGTTTTAAAAATATATAAGCGACGAACGTGACAGGTTTTAATGAACTGGTCTCTGATCCTCTAATTTCTTTATGCTTTTTTTCTTCTTTGCGCTTTATGCCGTTAGGTATCCTATTAGAGTCACTTCCTTGATCGTGTTCATTGCCTTAAAAACTCTTCAAATATTTCATGTCAGGGATTGCGTGGGTTTAGATGAAAAGATTCTTTTAAAAATTTAATAAAAAACGATAACCAATCGTTGCAAAAGAAGGTCTGCATGAAAGCTGTCACTTTGGAGATGAGTATTGGATTAATTTCTAAGAGCAAAAAGACTGAAAACCAGCCTTTAAAGGTCCCGAGATACGTATCTTAGGAAAAACATCTTGTAGAATCTCACAGGTTTTTGAAGCATCTAGTATTGCCTTACCACTTTTGGTCGAAGCCGAGAAGATTGTACGTCTACGATTTCGCATATATAATTTACCGACCGAGTCGCTGCGAAGAGTGCCTAAAGGCATAACGCGTGAAGATCCAAACTAAAAGCAGCCATTCAGGATATAGTCATAACATGAATAAAACCTAAATAACACATTGTGCTAATAAAAAAGGACGCAATACGGCTCCGATTTGGTGAAGATATTTTTATTAGAGCTTTTATTAAATATTGTTAAAATATCAAACTAAAAAATGAAATAGGTATCCCGAAATTAGAAAAGTTATGCATCACAGGTGAGTAGAATTCGTCACGTCTCTACTCTCGATTCGAGGGCTTTTCTCCAGTTTTGCGCCCTCCACAAAACCTATAATGCGTTAGTCGATTTGTGAGTTAGTCGTTCCCTAACTTTGATCAGCTCAAAGGTTGTTTCAGGGTAGCGATAATTTTATTTAAGACTTGAATTTATGCAATACTTCAGGGACTTGTATTCATTTAACGATGTTCCCTGAGTTATTTAATCAGCGGTCCGCTTAAATAGTTTCCCTGTTTTCCCTGCAAAACATCGATAAGCCTTTTGCACTTAGTTTTTGTTGAATGTCATACTAAAACAATGATCCATTAAGATATTAAGCCGTTGATTTTCCATAACTGTTTTTAAGTCTTGATTACTCAAAACTCATTCTAGTGAACAAAAGTAAAACAAATAAGAAATAGTTGTCGATTAGCGAGCTTCCTTTTTCCTCCCATCAAACTAGTCAATCAGCTATAGGTCTCACTAACCGGCTACAAACTATAAGTGCAACTCTAATGACTTTTTAAAAAATGTTTTTTCAGTATATCTGTAATTAAACCTGCTTACGACGGCCAGACAACCGACCGATCAATGATAGGTAAGTTTATTTTGTTGTATATTATTTGTAATTTTCTTAACTGGCATGAGGTATAACTTTGTTTGTCCTATAAAGACCCCTTATTTTCCGAACTCCATCTGAGTCGTACTACCACCTTTGCGGGTTACTTTTAAAAGGTTTATGACTGATACTGAATCATTAACTGCCGCTTTTGCATTTTCCAAGTAGCAAGACCAAAGTAGTTGAGTTTAAAGTGCATTTAGTGTGGCGGACCTTTAACGAGGAAGTGAGGATAGGAAGGAGCCATGCCATTTTTAAATTTTTAGATTTTATAAACGGTTAGTTTTCAATCCTTTTTATAACAGGGAGCCAGTGTAAGTTGCGCAATACAGGAGTCGTTGGTTCATGTTTTTTGTACGGTGATGGCTACGGAGTTAAGAATGCCTTAAGTTATGTGTGTGAGTGTGTGTGACCCCAACCTTCACTACTTCAAGACACAAAAGCGATATAACTTTATGCAGACGTTGAAGCGCGTTAGTTTACTGTTGCAGATCAGCCTTTCATCCCGGGGGGAGGGGGCGTGGTTTAATTTTAGTCCTATAACCCTAAACGATTTTTCTTTAATAAAGATAAATGATTTAGAAAAGAAATTTTTGATTTTTGTTAAAAAAGAAAAGCTTTTCTGTGACTTACGATTTCAACCTCTAAAAGATACGACGATCATCCCCACCCTTTCACGAACAAATACTCGCATTTTTAGACCATCCACAACATTCATTACATATTGTATTGTATGCAGTATCTGGCAGCTGGTAAAAGATTGTGTTAACGTGCTTAAAAATCGCTCGCTTTGTTATCAAAAACTCAAACAAAAAATTTTCAAAGTGTTTTTTTTAGCATTTGTAGTTTCTATCTATAAACTGAGATAAAGGTTTCTTTAATATTCTCTTCACATTTCTAAATGCAGAGTGCCAGTAATCAAGTCATGTGAAAATACATAAAGATATCTTCAAAATAGGCTGAATTTACCGTTTTGACATGGAAGTTACGTACCTTATCCAAGGAAAATACGGAACGTTTTGAGAGATGTTGTTTTTTTGTGTGATAATCTTCGTTGAAGACGGTCTTCAACACCGTACCAACTAGTAACCTGCACTAGAGTAGTCCGACATTATCAGTCCTCAAAAAGTGAGGGCTTAGTTTCTTGTGCTATACGGGATTGGTTGAGAAGGTCTTCACCGTTCAATATGGAATTTTATGAGTGCAAATAATTTGCTAGAAAAGCTGGATAAATAGAAAGAGATAAGACTGAGTAAACTGAAAAATACGTAGGCGGGAGATTCTAGCTAGAGTGAGCTGTAAGAGATTGATAAAAGGCTTTTTACGCACTGTCGTTTGTCCAGCCGATAAAATAAGATCATTCATTACGTCCATCTTACTGAGAGTTTTTAATGATGTCATTCCCTCAGCTTGAAGTCCAAGAACTGCAACTGGTTTTGACGTGATCTCGGATCTAACCGTGGAGCGACGGAAAGTACGAAAACAGGACTCTCAGACAAACAGCAGTCACGGATATAGTATGCTATACTGATAAATACGAAAAAGGCAGCCAGTAATGACGGCGGAGAATATTCGGCTTATGATTACGTGCAGGCGAATATCCTGCTCACATGCAGCATATACTGTTTTAACAGATTTTTAGATTTATGAACAGGAAAAGAAATACTCGAAAATTGGTTTAAATAAGAGGTGGGAAATCTGGATTTTTCTTTCGGGACACGCCTCCATGGTTCTTCAGTGTCAGTTTTCTAGCCTACGTACTACGAGCATAATATTGATTCAAAAAATCTTGTGGACTAAAATTAATGCGCATCAAATCGATTCAGTCTTGAAATTCTCATTTTGGTAACATTGAATAAAAGAAATCTCCGTGGAACTTCACGCTTCTTGTTAAAACGATTGTCATATGCTTCGGTTGATCTTTGTTTGCCGTCTGCAAGTTGTTCTTCGACAATCAAAGAACTTGAGACCTTTTTGCAGAAACCTTCGTGTTTATGAATCTTAGCCGTAATATATAATACATGTCAATGCTCTTTCCATGACATCCTGTCTTGTGTTGGCTACTCAAACAACTTACAAAGGTGAACTAGAACGTCTTCCGATATGTTTCAATTTATTGACGCGAGAATAAAGAATCGAAAACGCTTTTTATGACCTGGGAGGTGCTTTCTGCATCAAAGCGCAAATGAAAAATTAGGCTCTGTCCAACGTCATTCCCGCTGCGATAGATAAAAAAAGAGTTCTAATGCTTAGTCCATTTATAACTTCTATTTAAAAATGACACTCCAATGCTTCCGAAAATATTGCACTAGGCAGTTTGGACTTGTCTTTGGCCGGGAACTTCCACTGCCATAAATTAAAGAGATAGTTCAAGCCCCATAATTTACACTGGCGATTTTTGCTGCGGATTTTTGCTGCGATTTTTGTGGCAATTTTCGGAAATATGAAATCTTTTGTCTCATCCTTCAAAAGAGACATTCGTCTAGGAAAATCTTTGTATCCTGAAATAAGCTTTACAAGTAAATTCTTTACCATTATTTATTATGGACAAAATCGCAAAAAATCGCAGCAAAAATCGCAGCAAAAATCGCCGCAAAAATCGCTGGTGTAAACGGGGCTTCAGATTGATATTTGGACTAGATTCAGATCGAAAAACGAATGTTGTCCAGCTCTCAGTGTTTTTGCAAAACAATGCTATGATAGCTTACTATTTAACCTTTTATTTACCTTTATTTTCACTTATTTTTCCTATCACAAAACAATTAATACTTTATCATCATTTCCTTTATTAGAATATCTATGTTAGCACCTTCACATTAACTCTATAGATATTAAAAAGTTTGGAGGAGAAAATAACCGAAAATATAAACTAAATAAACTAAAAGTCGTTGGCGGCCGGTTTGAGCGTCTCGAGTTCGACTTCGATCCTTAAAATCGCGATCAACGGTATCAGTATACTCTCAGGCTTCTTTTATTTGAAAACTTCACCTCTATAAATAAATAATTTCATGCCTACACGTGAAGGTTTTGCCCTACTTACCACTCGCTGATCCCATTCACCAGGTTGAAAAATCCTTCGCTAATCCAGCGAGCCGTTAAGTTCGTCACCCCGATATATAATGACTCTCCCACGCAGGGTTTTCACGAAGTTTTGGACTCGAGTTGAAACGGTTTACCTGTCAGTCTTCAATCCCAAAGTTTCTTGGTATCCCTGGATTTTAAAAGAATCCAACGCTAAATTGAACAAAAAAAAAAAAAAAAAAAAATGAAAATAGCAGATCCAATCAAAACTGAAAAAGTATACAGCGTCACAGAGCTGTCTTCATTGATCAAAGTGTCATTACCTAAAGATTGTCATATTTTATCCAGAATTGGTCGTGAGTGATCCACTTACTATTTAACACTCGATTTTTTTTAACCCTTTGCCTGATTTTGAATAACATTTAGGCTTCCTTTTGTTTAATGTTCGCTTGGGCCTGTAGACTTGGCTTGCAGGTGCAAACAGACCATGTTAATTTTTTTTTTTCTTTAGCTCGTTCGGTCGTTTTGTTATCGAATTGCAATCGAAATCCGCTTTAATACGGCCTGAAATCAGTAATATTTTGTTTTAATTTTTTTCTCTCTGTGGATGAAGAAAATTTGGGGGGAAAAATCATAGGTAGTCTTGGTTATTTTTACTCCCTAAAAGTCGATCCCGCCGGCATCATGTGAACAGACAATGGAAAAGATGAGTTTCGTTTGCCATTTGTGTGCGACCACCACACGTAAACACAGACCTAAAAAAAATTTACTAAATGACTCAGTACGATTTTTTTCAGACGAGTGAATATTTAATCTATATAGTATATGAAGTATTAACGCAGAGCCTTACAAACCTATTTTATTTTTCTCGTACTAGCCTTTTATCATGTTTTACGAGTTTTCGACTCAGTTTCAGTTTCCCCTGACATATCATTTGACAAATATAATATATATCAGTCCTAACAACTGCGCGCAATCGTGACTTCGCGCACTGTGTTCGACATCGTATTTGCTCGCATGAGATTATTTTCTAGAAAGATTTTTACTCAGAAGAAAGTTTTGATAACTTTTTGATAAACTCTAAAACGTTTTCTAAAATTTACAGCAAAGATTAATATGAATGAATTGCCTTTAATTTCCTACTCTGCGGAAATAATCAACTTGACTTTTCAGCATTATTAGTTTTTAATTCTTTAAGCTCATCTAGCTTACTGGTTTGTTTTTTGTTTTTTTTTTTCACGGTAGTTTCACTTGCGCTTTATTAACATCAATTTTAGGCGGGAAAACTAATCGCTAGCTTCTGAAGCCCCTGCCTGCGCCTGCGCCTGCATAGACGTTTACGCTTGCTCGTCACGGCTCCAAGACTGAAGTAAAGAACGTTAACGTTTTAACCATTAAAAGAAATGCCCGTTTTCTCTGAATATTTTTGTGGTATACCACAAGATACTGTATAATACAGACTATATGAAAAAATCAGCCAATGTTAAATCTGAGATATTGAAAATGTATATTTTACAATAGGCACGTTAACCATTTTGCATTCAGACTACGTTTTTTCTTCATAGTTTCATAGTTAATAGCTTCATTATTGATTCTACGTGAAATGAATATTTCTTTGTAAAAATAATTCATATTTAGATATGACGAGATATCAAATTTGAACACGAGAAGATAACTTCCATATCTCCAAGCGGCCATGTATTTTTCTGTTTATTATATAAACCATGGCACTGTATTTTTTTTTCAAGAATTTTATTACATAAAACCGAGAATTTATAAATACAGTCTCTAGTAGTAGGGTGGTTGGTTCATATTCCTCACCGCTTTTCTTTCTGACTGATAGCAAAAATCTGGACAAATACGAGTCGAGTTCTTGATGGGAAATCTCTTCAATCGGTCGAGTCTCCTTCTCAGTTGTGAGAAATGACTGAATGAGCGACAGGTCGTTCTTTGTCTTTTTTTGGTGTTTGCATTTTTCTCCTCCACGACAAAATCTATGAAGTCTTGTAAATCAAATTTGACAAACCTTTCAGCCATGTTTTTGAACTTAATTTTCGATAATTTCAACAAAATTATCGATTCAGTGAGCAATCTTTGGGACCACATACGAGACAAAGCTGCCGAGCGTTGTGATTTTCCCACGTCTGTGAGAGCAATGACGTCACAGAATACTGAAAACTGATTGGTTATAATTTTACATGTGAAAATTATCGTATTTTTACGCGTGTTGAAATACGAAATTTCTCAGTTGTAGAAATCTTTGTAAACGACTATAGTTTCTATAATAAATCACGATATTCTGTAGTCACCGAATCTGATTGACCTGTTCCTTACTAAGTAGATAACTGGCCATAAAATACTCAACGAGCTTTTTCTATGAGGCGCGTGCAACAAGACCATAATATCAACAAGAATTAAAATATTGGGGTATACCAATACTATCAAAATGAGCGATCTTTTAGGAGTAAATGACAGGATTTGTCTGCAGGCAGATGTTTTAATATTTCATCGACCATTCATATTTGCATGAAAATAGGACAATAAAGTAAATTAGAGCGACCTTAATATGTCATTGGTTTTGAAAATATTTGGTTACAACTTGATGTAGATATATATCACCTATGACGTAGACCTTGATTTGCAATTTTTCATTAAAAACAAGCATAAGAAATTAAACAGACGTCATACTGACTTCATTTGTTTTACTTGCTCATTGATTTCAAAGTCGCTTTAGTTTTTATTTTAAACCAAGAATAATTTTTGTAATTTTTGTATTTTGCTTTATTTTTAATTTATTTATACTGACTCGACTCAAAGTTTAGAAATTACAGCTCCGAGATGAAATCATGAGTTCTTGATAGACATGATCATGGTATAAGTACTATATATCCCGGGTATATATGCACTAATGGAGTGCAAACAATATAACCGTGAAACTTTAGTAATACTAAATAGCACAATTCCATGCAAATTCCATTGTTTTCTGTTGTGTAATTAGCACTATGTTGTACTTATATTTAGTGATTAGTGTTTCACGGATTAATTGTTTGCACTCTATCGATCATCAGGAACTATGTGATTGGTTCCTACAGTTTATAGAGTTTGCTTGGCTGGCTGGACTTCATTTTATGAGATTTTCATTTTATTTTATGACATTTTCTACTTAGACGAAACCCCATGCAAGGGATAGCCTTACTAATCAGGTTCCAGCTCATATTTATCAATAAGCGCATCAAACTGTAATTCACTCAGTTTTTGAAATGCATTGCATCTTTTTAAATAAACATGTATGACGATCGTTACATATTTTTTATATTCATTATATAAACATTAGTGTTTTACTGGGAAATACGCCAGTCGTATTTTTCATACGAACTACATCCGGGACCTCAGCGACATATTTTTGTGATGTTTGTGAATGTGTCGATACTGTTAAGAGAGTCGTTCGCTGCGCTCACTCGTAAAATTGTTTTCACCACTCGAAGATAAACTTCATATCTTCGCGCCACCGTTTAATATCCTCTATCTTTCACACCTATTCTCGGCTAAAATATCTTAGGATGGAGCTAGCACGTCTTGTTACGCGCATGTTAGTTATTTTAGAGTCGTTTCAAGTTAATAAGTTCGATACGTGAAGAGTTAAATACCTTGATGAAGTCTTCACTGTATGACAGGCCTCGTTCCTAGCGCGTTCCTAACGAATAACTGATTTGAACTCTAACTGTATGTTTCCATCCACTGTTGTATACAACGAAAATGATTTTAAATTTTCCATCTCGTATATATATATATATATATTACTATGGCAACATCAAACTCGGTATTACGTCTGTGCTACCTTAGTTGTTAAACGCCCTTTGGCTATAGAGTCTGACACTAACTCAAAAGCAGACAAAACCCATATGATAACCTAACAAGCGGGTCAGCACGCCGAGTTTTCAATGTTTCCTAAATTGTCAGTCGTTTTCACTCACTGCCTATGCGGGATATGCCATGTAATATATATTCGGTTTTTGCATCAGTTCAGGGAATGAAGTTTGACCAGAGTTAATAGAGTTAATATTAACTCTGGTTTGACCTAGCATCGCATTTGCCGGAAATGTTTTTTAGGTCTCCCTTGATTCGAGAGTTTTTTTCCCAGATTCTCTTGTTTTCTTACCTCCGAAAAACAAAACAAGCTAGCGACCATACTGATTCCGATCACTGAATAAGCTGTGCCCCGCTGACTTGGATCAGCCCAGTGGTTATTCCAGGGTTTGACATGTGAATTAGCCCTGACTTCCATCAGCCCAGAGGTTGTAGTGTTTTGGGATACGAACAAATATGAAGATGAGTTTTTTTCACATGAGATGAGTGCGTATGATTATCTGCTGATGTTAATGAAGGTGCCATGGACCCATGTCCGGACCCATTCCCTTACTTTGTTTAAAAATTGTTGAATGCGGTTGTTGAATCTGGAGGTATTAGTCCTAAGAACAAATGGTCTGCTTTTCTTCACCTAAATGTTTTTACCCATGTGACGTTTTTAATCATTTCACTATTCAAGCTCAATTATCTTTACGCACGCAACGTGCCGCTATTACAGGGTAACCATCTACGCCTCGTTGTTGTCATTGTGGTTTCGACTGCTATTTTCTTGAAAAGGCAAGTAAAGAAAAAAATTCTCAAAAAAAGCTAGATCGTTGTGACTTAGATCTGTTGTATTGTAAGTATTGCTGTAAGTGTTTTCAGTTTTAGTGCGATGTGTTCAGTATGAGGTTAAACAGACCAATTGACTGTTCGGTGGATAACGTGTGGTCGTTGCTTCGGACGGACTGTTTAGAGGTTATCGCGGCGGGAAAACGGCAGACAAAAACAGGATACGGGACACTGAAAACAAACACGGAATCGGGATACAGAAAGCGCCGAATATTGTGTTACGTAAAAAGCTACAGGAGTGTCAAAGGGAAAAGATAGTTTTCTTTCTCATGATACGGCGCTCTTCTCAGCTACGATGTCGGTTAGTCACCGAGAACCAGACATCAACTAACACATTAAATCATTCATATTCAATTCAGGCCCTCTCATTTCAAATTCAAATCGTCTAGAATTAATCGTCTAGAATATCGAAGATTGAAAGAAAAATATTCTCCGGCGTTAATGAATTATTTTTCTTATCATTCACAATACTTAGACCCCGTCCATTGTCCGGATAGTCAATCTGGAAACAAATTCTTATCCGTGAATTTTTTTTTCAATCCGTTTTAATTTCCCGTCTATACACTACGACGACGTTATCGGTCACTGAAAACAATCCTTTTTTAAAAACCCTTTTAAAGGTGGAAAAATTTTGATAACGTCGCGGCTAGGCATTTTAATGCCGGTGAACGGCGAATAATGAAAACGGAAATTTTTTTGGAGGAAACGCATTGACATTAGAGAGTTTTAGATTGCCTAACAAACGCTATCTACACGAAATACTGAGTTTAGGAATCGAGCCCTATACCCCAGAGGTGGGAGGCAGGATACCATCATCATAAAGTATTTAACAAATGAATCATTTGAATTTAGAACAAGGAACTTCATTTTACTGATGCCGCCTAGGGCCTTCGTCCGTGATCAAGTAAAGCTAATAGAGAGTTTTAGTTTGACTTTTTTCCCTCCCCGCAAACGGCAAACGTGACCACGTTTTCATAGTTTTCCTTTATTTTCCTTTACCTTTTACAAACCTTCTCACCATACGCAAATACTCTTTTGTTTTTCTACTACTTGGACTTTTTTGCGATTCTTTTTCAGTAATTTAAAAGAATTTTTTTACTGGTCAACTGACGTTTCACGTTTGCTGTGAACGTAAATCTAAACATTATACTCTCTAATAGCGTGCGACGTGCCCAAGTAATCGATTTTTGACTTGACTCTGTGGGATAAACTGGTCCACTATTTCACTGGATAAGCAGAGTATTTTTTAACGAATTGCACCAAGTCCCCTAACTCGCATTGCATATGCATTGAAGGGTTTTAAGGCAGTCAAATAAAAATAAGTACGCTTACGCTTTGCTGGTGTTACAAGACTTTGTAGACAGAGCTCAGCAAAGCGTAAGCGGTGCAGCCAGCCGTATATAAGCGTGAATAATCAGTAAGCAGCCGTAAGCGAAAATAGTTATAAGCGTACTTATTTTTATTCAATGCATACGAAATTAAAGGAGAATATTTGTAAAAGATACATCTTTCGGAGACTTCATTTAGAAAAAAATCATTCGACGATTTTTTGAATGCCGTTTTCATCGATATTTTCTATCGCTTTTTTAGCTTCATATCAAGAAATTCATAACGTTATATTAGAAAGAAAGTCACAATTTGATTCATACTCAATAAGGACAGTGTCTATATCCGCACCTATATTCTAGCTACTAAAAATATTGAATCCACTAAATTAAAGTCCCGATTTTGAGGGTTTTAAGTTGAAAATATTCATCGCGTAATATTTGGAAAACGCTCTCATACATTTTTTTCGTATTGCAATATGTTAGGTGCCTTGATGAATACTATCGACTGGTGCAAGTCGATTTGAAAGTTTAGGTCTAGTTTTCGAGAAAATAAGCGGTAAACGATTTCTATGATATCATCATTACGTCATAACGAAAAGGCCGTTTTAAACTAATTTATCATTTTTGAAACCTTTAATCCTTTCCTGACATTGTTTGAAAAGCGCTTGCAGATCGAATTATTCAAGACGAAGTTGTAGCCGTTTCAATGCGGCTAGGTGTGCCAGACCAAAACTACCCACAGGCTCCTTAAGGTCAAAAAAGATAAACAGTTCTTACCCAAACGAGCGCAACCTTATGGTTCGAGTCTTCCTGGCCAGACCGTGTGTTGTGGGCGCATCACTGACTGGCCCAAGATATATCGTCGCTAGCCCGGCATGCCGGGACTTATATTTATTACGTAACAATATTCAAATGAGTACGATACACGGAGTGTGGATAATGATAAACAACTTGAATTTTGTTACCGATTCAAAATGATTGACTTCAATTATACGTCATCGCTGATCAAATGACAACCAACACATTTAAAAAATTGATTGTAAGGTTCTAAAAGGGGTTAACCGTAAGGAAAAACGGTGTATACATTTCATAAACCGTAATCGATGTTTTTCATTTTTATTTTTCCGCGGCATGCACAATCATTCTGTTCAAGCTCCGTAAATGATGTTCCTCTTTACGAAACGACAGATTGCTAGCTAGTCTTGGGTGGGATGTCAATCAATTCTTTCAGTCAATTATCTGGCTCTTTTTCATACGTCAGTAAATTCTCTTAACCAATCATTTGTGCTTAAAGTGCTCTTTCTGAGGTCAGTCTATTCTCTCAGCCAATCATATGACTCCTTTTGACGTCAATCGTCTCAGCCAATTATCTGGTTCTTTTTGATACGTCAATCAATTCTCAATCATTTGGCTCTTTTTGATCGGGTCCACTCTTTTGATCGGGTAAATGGATAATGCTAATACCAAGTGCTTTACCATCTTATTCATTAACACCTGGTATGAAGAAAACTGCTTTCTCAAGACAAATATCATTCTTTATTCTTTTTTTAAATTTTATGGATAAGTAAAATTTTGGACAATATTCGACCACTCGCGTTTTCGATTAACCGTTACTACAGCGCTCCCAGTCCAACAAAACCTAAAAAAATTCATTTATCTTCTTTTCATGGTATAACATATATGGCATGGATAGGGTAATTCTTCAAGTTTATCAAACCCTGAAACAACCAATGGGCTGATCTAAACCGGGCACAGCTGACTCACAGATATAGAATTGGAATTTAGCTTAGCCTAGGCTAGGTTAGGTTAGGTTTTGGAGGGCAAAAAAAAAAAAAAAAAAAAAAAAAAAAAAACAACGGAGAACCAGGAGAACTCGAAAACTCTTCGCTTAAGATAAGTATACTCTTTTTTTAATTTATGGGTCACTCAAATTTTGAATGATGTTCGACCACTCGTGCTTTCGATGAACCCTACTCAACAAAAACCTAAGCGGAAATTACACTTATTTGCATTGTTTAATATATATGGCATACATATTATATGTATTCCTTCAATTTTTTCAACTTGAAACAACCAATGGGCTATGGGCCGTGTGAACCAGGAACAGCTGACTCACAGATAGAATTGGAATTTAGCTTAGCCTATGCAAGGTTGGGTTAGTTTAGGTTTTGCGGAGGGAGGAAAAACCAAAAGAACCTGGAAAACTCGAAAACTCTCGGAACCAAAGGCTAGGTTTAGGAATCGGGCCCTAGACCAGGATACCACCATCATAAAGTATTTAACAAATGAATCATTTGAAATTAGAAAAAGGGACTTCATTTTACTGACGCCGTCTAGGGCCTTCGTCCGTGATCAAGTAAAGCTAATAGTTACAAAAGGGATCCAAAATAGGCCATTTGCAACAAACAGTCACGTGCCGACATATCACTTTGATATCGAATCAAATTCAGCCAAAGGTCCCCTGGGGAAGGCTCTACTGGATGGCAAACAAACTTTAAAATGCTTCATATCTTGAAATTGAAAGTATCTTATAAGGGAAAAAACAAGGGCCACAAGTTTTTTATCATAGTTTTTGCTATTTAGTGCCACCCTCGTTAAGTAAAGGATTGTATTATTATAAGTATTTTGATAAAGGTTTTGAATATAACATTAGTAATCCAGCAAAAGCTCTTTAAATAAAGGAAGCTCATTTTTTTGCCATCCAGTAACAGTCGTGTGACTGTGATTGTGAAAAACCGTGCTAGAAAATCGGCCCGTAACGGCAATCGCAACTAAAAATATATACAATTTTGAATACACTATTCAGTAGAGTCCTAATTGTTTGAGCTACCACAGGGAACCCGGCTATATTTGTTTTCTTCTTTTAGAAAAGTAATTTGCTCTTTGTGGGTTTCCTGTGTTGTGATCGGTTTCCTTTTACATCAGTTGTAATCAGATCTGCGCTGTAATCAGATCGGCGCTGTAAACTGATAGCCGATTAAATTCAAATCAATAACCGTTGGTAACGCACTCTCTAGTAAACACTCAAAGGAGGAGAAGGGCTGCAACAGTATGGAGGGGGATTTTGGACAAAAATGCCATTGGATACAATTTCCTTCCATTGCATGATATATTTCATTCCATTCGATCGTATTTCATTCCATTCGATCGTATTTTATTCTGTTGGATAATATTTTTTGTGTGGATTAATATCTGCCATTCCATTGGATCATATCTTGCATGACATTCGATCACATCCGGCCATGCCACTGGATTATATCGGCCATGACATTGGATAATACTCTATGCCATTGGATTGGGTGTGGCAATACCATTCGATCACATCCGGTCATGCCATTGGATCATATCGGCCATGACATTGGATAATACTTTATGCCATTGGATTGGGTGTGGTATTCACGCGTCTAAGTGATGTTATGGTCCCTTAATGTTCGGACAATGTTGTCGCTTTGCCACTCTATTTAACTAACTTTTGATGGAGTTATCAACTTGATTAATTCACTTTGTTTCCATAACAGACCTGAAGAATTTTTTTTTCGTATCGAATAATGAAATTTCGGTGCTGCATAGAAAATCAAATAAATAAATGAAAATAAATTTTCCTTCAAATGTTAGAGGACAAGCTAGAGTGACAAAGCGACCACATTTTTCCAACATTTTCGTGACTGTAACACTACGAAATCACATGAAAGCTTACAACGAACAAGCCAAGATGGCGGCGAACATGGTGGATGGCCAACAAGAAAGTCCTCGTAATCTTATAAACAATAGCATGCGAAATGCACTTCTTGATGTCATTCGTTGTCTTGAAACATATACAGGGTATGATTTTGCCGTTTACAAAATAGAATGGCTTTCCTCTTTTATTCTGCGGCTGGGAGGAGAATATGAAGCGTCTATGCTTCCCAAGCTGATTCAAGCTCGTGAGTTACTACTTTCAGTAGACAGGGATACATCTGCTTCTAAACAAGTAGATATTACACTCACAGGAAATAAGGGAAGACCAAAATTCTTGATAAGCCCAGAAAAGCTAGAGTACTTCTTAGAGAAAGGCTTCACAGCTACCGAAATTTCTAGAATGCTTGCAGTAAGCAGAAAAACAATCTACAGACGGCTAACAGAGCTCGGGATGTCAGTGCGCTCCACGTATAGCAACATGAGTGATATGGAGTTGGATTTGTGCATTAGCAATATCCTTCATGATTTCCCTAACAGTGGCTATAAAAAAAAGATGACAAATACCAGAACAGCGATCGAATTTATTATTTCAAAGCTGCTACGATAAATGTTGTTTTTCTCGAATACTTTGAGAACCTTTTGAAGCGATAAATTAAGGATTTAATGCTTTTCAATACTTATACCAATTTTTCAGTAGTCGACCAAAACTTTATCAAATAATATTAGTTATAACATGGCTGCTTTCTTTCTTCATAATTGTGACCTTTATTTGACCCTTACATATCCCCTTGCATTAGGTAATATCCGGTAAACTAAATTCTACGAAAACAACTTATTGAAAGCAGGAGTTTCTTTCAGACGAACGGCGATATTTCATATTCCGGTTTTATACACAGATCTTCAAATTCAACTGTTCGCATCGACCAAATGGCATAAAGTATTATCCAATGACATGACCGGATGTGATCGAATGGTATTGCCACACCCAATCCAATGGCATAGAGTATTATCCAATGTCATGGCCGATATAATCCAATGGCATGGCCGGATGTGATCGAATGTCATGCAAGATATGATCCAATGGAATGGCAGATATTAATCCACACAAAAAATATTATCCAACAGAATAAAATACGATCGAATGGAATGAAATACGATCGAATGGAATGAAATATATCATGCAATGGAAGGAAATTGTATCCAATGGCATTTTTGTCCAAAATCCCCCTCCATACTACAAAGCAAGTCTTATTGTATGATCATCACCTCCAGTTGCTCGGACCAGCTACTTTAGTACAACCAGCAGGAAGTCTTGATGATTTTCATTTTTCTATTGCGTCATGTTGTTCGAAAAAGTTCAAGATGTAAAATCCTGTAAACAAGGGAATTCAAATTTCGTATTTTGGTGAGCGGCTATTTCAAATTTAATCGTTTTTTTAAACTAAAACAATTATATTTTATCAGTTCTAATAAGAAAATGTTTTTTTGTTTTTTTTTTGATTTAAGGCTTTTGAAAAACTTTTCGGTGTGTAAAGAAGGAACAGTGCCAGTATCTCAAATCTTGAAGATGCACAAGTAGACTTCAGATAAAGAAAATGTTTTGCCTGAGAATGAATTCGGCAGGATAACTAAAGCAAGTTTTCCCTACGATTACTCTTCACAATATATGGAAATTTAGATCTCTCTGTCAACAAGCTGTCAAATTCTTTTGTTTCAAATTGGACGTACACCAGATACATCCTGTTTCATAAGCTAAGCGGTCCGAGCAACTGGAGGTGAACATATAACTAAAACTTAGTTTTTAAATATCACTTTCTAGGATCGTTACTTTTACGAGTTCAACAAAATAAAACATCCCGACCCAAAGTTTATTGATTGAGCAAACATTTCGTGGGTTTTTTATTAATAAATTACCTTCATGAATAATTTGGACAGGGGTTTTAAAATCGGACACTTGCTTTGTTTCAGCCCTTCTCTTCTTTTGACTGCTTACTAGAAAGTGCGTTACACACCACAGGCAACCCATAGTAAGAAACAAAACACCAACGGTTATCACAGCGCGCAGAGATCTGATTACAGCTTATGTAAAAGGAAACCGATCACAACACAGGAAACCCACAAAGAGCAAATTACTTTTCCAAAAGAAGAAAACAAATATAGCCGGGTTCCCTGTGGAGCTACTACATGGCTAACTTTAGAAATACCCGAGTATTTTTGACGCGTTACGAGCGAGTTAAAAACATCATGCTTGCGCTAATACTCCCAAATTGATATCGCTTTTACTCAGTCCTAGCCTGTATGTGTTCTTTTCTTTTATTACGGTCCATTGTATAGTAGGAAATGTATATAAGCATTACGTAACAATACGTGTTAATTAAAATGCTAAAATAGAAGAATAGAATCTGAGTAGTAGAATAGCTGAATATTATAACACACAAACGAACGCGACTAAGAACCCGAAACTGGTTTATTATGTTGGACGGGTATGCTCATATAAGAAATCCATTAAAGACTTTTATATCCAGTTAATTGAATGGGAACAATTTGTATTTGTTCCATTATTAAAACAATTTCCACGATAAAATAAACTTCGGCTTAGTTACATAACATGTAGTAGTATAGGGAATGGGGGTTCCAGCGCAATCTCAACACGGGCAAGATCCGTATCAAAAATCCACCTACGGACGACCCCCACTCCAAGTGTGGTTGAGGGCAACAGCGCACTTAAATATATTAGTCTATATATGGAGTACGAAGAATGTAAGAGAACTTTTAAGAAAGAAGCGGATTTGAAAAAGCATTTGAAAATGAAGACGAAGTGTATGAGCAGTTATGATTGTGGATGTGGTAAGAAGTTTGAGACTAAGGTTAAATTGTTTTGGCATTGTCAGGACTGTGAGTACGACTACGACGACCTAAAAAGTGCTTGGTATTAGGTATAAAATATTTCCTATTATATAGATGGAATCCCAAAGCAACTTCAGCACGGTGTCAATACCCGGTAACGGTGAGATTGACGTTAGACAGTTTTGGCGTCAGTCAGAAAGGAAGGTTAAAAGGACTCTCCGAAAAGGTATAGAAGAATTAGGAGCCCTGAAAGCGAGCATAATGGTAGAAGTAAGTTTGTCAAAAGACGAGGTAATGACGACAGCAATGTTGCGATCAAAGTCGTTAGTGATATTAGAATCCACGAATCTGGATAGGTCACTCAGTGAAGCCTTAGAAGCAATAATGGAGTCGCTGTCTAACTACACGAAAGAAGGATCGGGTTGGACAGTAGAGGAGGTTGAAGGAATAGAGATAAGTATGGCCAGGTACGTACCCATACGAGGGGGGAGTTACGTACCGCTACCAACGTGGGTAGAAAGGAAGAAGGCTATTGTAAACGTGAAGAATGAAGACAATCGATGCTTTATGTGGGCAATCAGGTCTGCACTGTATCCAGCAGAGAAGGATCCCTGTAGGACAAGTAAGTATCCCACAGACGATTTAGAGTGGGATGGTGTGGAATTTCCCATGCAGTTGATAGACATCCCCATATTTGAGGAAATAAACGATCTAGCAATTAACGTTTACGGAGTCAGAGAGCGGACGATAGTACCGTTAGTTCTGTCAAAAAGTAAAGGAGAGCGTGTACATTTATTCTACCACGGCGGACACTACTCATGGGTTAAACACATTAGCAGACTATTCTACAGACATACTAAGCACAAAGGCAAAAAGTACTTCTGTGACTGCTGCTTGCTGTCATTTACATCCTTAAATACCCTAAAGAAACACGATGAGATCTGCCGCGGAGTCGAAGAAGTGGCGCAACGGATCCAGATGCCCACCAACAAAGAGCTTTCATACGCAGACCATCAAAAGCAGATGCAAGTGCCTTACGTGATATATGCAGACTTCGAAGCGTTGATAACTAAGGAAGAGCAGAAACGTGGCGCCACGAATAAGGTAGGATTACACGAGATCTGCTCCTTTGGTTACATAGTAGTCAGATCAGACGGTAAAGCAAACCCTCCTGTGATTTACCGAGGTAAGAACGCAGCTAATGAGTTTCTAGAAGCATTGCGAGAAGAGGAGGAAGAGATAAGAGAACAATTAAGACGTCCAAAGAAGATGGAATTTACCAAAGAGAACCAGGAGGCTTTTAACAAGGCAAAAAAATGCCACATTTGCCAACATACGCTTCTTCAGTTTGGAAGACGAGCCAAGAAAGCGTGGGATGAAGATGGAAAGTATCTAGGAGAAGCTCATTTTAAATGCGGGAAGTATGCTAAGAAAGGTGAGAAGTCGGGAAAGCCCTCCACGCACTGCATTCACTGCCACAAAGCATTTGTTGAGGATTTCTATGTGGATAAGGTTAGGGATCACTGCCACATCACGGGTAAATACAGAGGAGCGGCTCATTGGAAATGCAATATAAACTTCAAAGTAAATCCAGACATGGAGATTCCGGTGTTCTTTCACAACCTCCGCGGTTACGACTCCCATTTGCTACTACAAGGAACAGACGGCTCCGACGTCAAATGCATACCCAACAACAAAGAGCGCTACATGTCCGTAACTGTGGGTAAGCTAAAGTTCTTAGATTCGCAGCAGTTTATGGCGGACTCCTTAGCAAACCTCGTAAAGTATAACACCAACTTTCCCATTTCCAGTCAATATGGCGCGGAAAGGAAAGGAGTCTACCCATACGAATACATGGATTCCTGGGATCGATTCAAAGAGTCCCTACCACCCAAAGATCGCTTCTACAGCACCCTAAACGAGTCCGGCATAAAGGATGAGGAGTACCAGCATGCGTTAGACGTGTGGGAAAAGTACTCCTGTGAGAACATGGGGGACTACCACGACATCTACCTAAGGTCTGACGTAGTGCTGCTTGCAGATGTTTTCCAAAGCTTCAGAAAGATGGCTATGGAATATTACGGATTGGATCCCGCTAATTTCTACACGGCTCCTGGGCTCAGCTGGAGTGCTTTGTTAAAGAAGACAAATGCGCAGTTGGATCTCCTAACGGAGTACGACATGTATCGGTTTATGGAAGACGGTATTCGTGGCGGCGTATGCGGACCCAGCCGACGTTACGCCCGCGCAAACAACCCCTTAGTAGAGCACGACCCAGAGAAACCAACCACATACATTTACTACCTGGATGCGAATAACCTTTATGGTTGGGCAATGTCACAGTACCTACCTGTGAGAGACTTCGAATGGGATCCAGTGAAGCCGATAGACTTCTACATGCAGGTAGGAAAGGAGGAAGACAAGGGTTACGTCTTAGAAGTGGATCTGGAGTACCCAGAGCGCCTGCACGACGAACACAATGAGTTCCCCTTAGCACCAGAAGCGATAGAGATACCATTTAAGCAGCTAAGTCCGCTGCAAAAGCAAATGTGCCCTGGTTACAAACCGTACAGGAAACTAACTATGAACCTGATGGATAAGAAGAAGTATGTGGTACATTACCGCAACCTGCAGTTCTACGTGCGACACGGAATGCGCGTAGAGAAGATCCACAGAGTCCTAAAATTCACGCAGGAACCCTGGATGCGCCCCTACATTGACTTTAACACGCAAAAGCGTACCGCAGCGAAAAATGACTTCGAGAAAAACCTCTTCAAACTGATGAACAACAGCGTGTTCGGAAAGACAATGGAGAACATCCGCAAGCGCGTAAGCGTAAAAATAGTCAGCACCAAAGAGGAAGCAGAAGCATACGTGTCACAGCCAGGCTTCGTTAGATACGTAGAAATGCTGAACTTCTACGTGATTCACATGAAAAGGGCAAACCTCTTACTAAACAAGCCCGTTTACACAGGCTTTACGGTGCTGGATCTATCGAAGCTGCTTATGTACGAGTTCTACTACGATAAGCTTAAGCCAAAGTACGGAGACCGCTGTCGCCTCCTGTACACAGACACCGACTCCCTAATTCTAGAAGTGCAAACGGAAGACGTTTACAAAGACTGCCTCCCCGACATAGACGAGTACGACACCAGCGGTTACCCGAAGGAGCACTTCCTTTACTCTGCGAAGAATAAGAAGGTAATTGGGAAGATGAAAGACGAAATGTTAGGAAAACCCATAGTAGAGTACGTGGGTCTGAAACCAAAGATGTACAGCGTGCTAAAGTTAGACGGCGTAGAAAAGAAAGCTAAAGGCGTAAAAAAGTACGTGGTTAAGAAGGACATTACGCACGAGTCCTACCTCAACGTATTACGAACACGCAAGGAACAGCGGCATAAGATGAACAGCCTGCGCAGCTATGGTCATCAGATACATAACGTTACACAAGAGAAGGTGTCACTGTCTGCATTTGACGGTAAGAGGTGGATGTGTGATGATGGTATCCATACGATAGCATTCGGACATCACACGATAAGCAGTTCTTCTTTGACGAACCCACGCGTGGGACCATCATGAAGATAATACAAGATGGGCTGACCCTTCTTAGCTATCGCACTTCGGATCTGGTAAGTTTCCAAAGACCAATTAGGATCCGTAGCTCTTTTGGATCCTCCTTCTAATTCACCCGGCTCATAGAGATATCGAACCGTGACATTACCTAATCTTTTTTCATGGGGGAAGACCGCCCTCGAACTTCTGACGAAGGACTTGTGTTCCACGTGTTTCTTTTTTATGGCATCCCTGGGTTTCATTCCCGTAGCCCTGGCCGCCTCGTTGTTCAAAGCCGCGACGACCTGGGGGAGCCTCTGAGTCCATTCCCTGTTGCGTTTGGAGGGATCTTCCAGCTCTTTCCAATACTGGTACCCAAAGAGACGCTCGGCCAAGGTCTTATTAAATCTTTCGACGATGCTCTGACCCCTGTGGTACTCAGCTTCGGCTCTCCTAATTTTAGTGCTGTGGTCTTTCAGGGTCTTAGTAACCACGCCCATGAACTCTGTCCCCGCATCCACTTGCAGCAGCTTAGGCCATTTCAAGGCGCGCTTATAAATCCTACCTAGGGCTTCTGCGACTTCCCCAGAATCCTTGCTGGTTATGGGTTCGGCGTCCTTGTATCTGCTTGCGATATCAACTACGGTCAAAGCGTATCTATAGGTCTTTTTTCTCACCTTATCGTGCGGCAAGAAAAGCAAATCCGCCTGATGAACTTCATTAGGGGTATTTACGGTAAAGCTGGGCCTGGGAATGTACTTGGGCACGGGAAGATAAACCTGCCAGAGGGTTTGTTTTCTTAGCCAGTTCTTAGCCGTTTCTTCTGATACCCTGGCTGCGGTCGCGAGTTTCTTGATAGCCGACGCTCCTTTCCAATAGCCTTCAGGCCCATAGTAAATCCTCTTAAGTTTGTCCTCTACGCGGCCCATTATATGAATTCCAGGACGAGATTGATCTTACGTCCGTTAAAATCCACCGTCTTTCCGTCCACTTTAATGGTGATGTTTATGCTTTCTACCAAATTAGACAAGTCATAGCTTAAAGAAATGGGAGTGTATTCTACTGGGTCGAATGGATTACCTTTGGGTAGAAACTTGGACATAAGAGAAGACTTTTCTCCATTGTTGTAACTATTAGCCAAATCGCAATAGACTTCGTAAGAGGATGCGACTTTCCATTTTACGTCATATGTATTACCGCTATTGATCGTGGTACTAGTAAGGCCCAGGAGTTCTACCAATGAACTGTCCTTTAAATTAGCGCTCCCATTATTTTTCTTGAATGTCATTTCATGGGGCAATCCTGTGGTAAGAGTATATCCATGCTTTGCTAGCTCCTTAGCCAGTGTTATGGGGGTGTAATGGGAATCTGGTATTTTTGGTTTGGTGCCGGAAGTTCCGATGACAAAGCCATTAATTAAATTATACCAAGAATTGTACAAAGAACAACTAACCAGCCGGACCCTTTCCGCGCGGATGGGAGGATTCAGATAAGTGGTAAAGTTATTCTTGTTGCTTTCCAAAAAGACGATCATTATATTAGATACGCCAAAGCCACGCCTCCGGCCAGCCCTGCAACTCCTACAAATACCAGCTCATTGTCTTTTTGTTTCTTAGAAGGCTGGTAGTAATTCTTGAACTGAGGCTTTTTCATTCTAAAGTCGGGGTGTGCTTGCGCATAAAGTTTGAAGGCGTAGTCTGTGTTTTCGAAGTTCTTGTCTGCCTGCATCTTGTCTTGGTAGTTCTTATCCAACCAATCCCTGTAAGCTTGTCTTTTTTCGTTCCAAGCTGCCACGTCCCGCTGATATTTCTCCAGCGCTAAGTCGTGCCTCTTCCTTTCGGCAGCTAAATCTCCGCTGCGATCACCTCTAACTAATCTATCCAAATATTGACCGCCATAATTAGCTCCAGTGAATGCTAAAGCTGCAATAACTCCACCTGCGACCACGCTAACCATATATATTACACCGTAGGGAGGTACTTTTCCTTCCGTAGGTAATCCTTTACCATGATAGCCCCGCCTACGGCAGCGGTCATCTTAGCGAAATTAGCGAAGCTCTTGCTTGGGTCTTCAGTAAAGTCTTCTTTGAGCACTTTCTTACCTACCCAACCAATACCCGCAACGATGGAAGTAATGATAGCTGCCTCTTCAACAGTTTTCAACAACGCGGTTGACATTATATTACAAAGCAAGAAGGAAAATCTAGGTCGCCACGGGTGATAAATCTACTCCATTTCAGGGATCTTACTTTTTCTAACAGCCGGTTCCACAGGTGCGTGATATGTTGGCGGCACATGCACGGCCTCCCACTTTACTTTTGGCTTCGTAGCCCGCCATTGTAAGTAGAGGCTACCTGCTGCTATAGCGACTCCTAACGCGCCAATGACGTACCCAGGATTAATGAAGGATTCCTCTTCCTCCGCCTTTTCTTCTTTTTTGGTTTTGTTCTTTTTATTCATCTCCGCGAGCTTCTTTCCGGCAGCGACTCTGCCCGGAGATTTAGCCTTGGTAATCTTGGTATCTTCTACGGGAGCCTTTTCTGGTTGTTCTTCGGTGCCACTCATCTTATATTAAGGGACTTGAAGGACTTGACAAGTAACTTGATGACGACTTGACAATGACTTGACAACGACTTGACTAAGTACTTGACTAAGTACTTGAGGTGACTTGACAACGACTTGACTAAGTACTTGAGGCGACTTGACAACGACTTGACTAAGTACTTGAGGCGACTTGATCATCAGCAAGTGCTGCCTGGAAGACCTTTTCGACTTCTCTGTCCTTCTTGAAGTCCTTCCAAGATGTTCCAAAGGAACCTAGTACCTCCTTCAAGTCGACGTGCTGAGCTACGTGAAGTGCCGCAGAGGCGACTGCCATTAACTTACCACACTTCAAAGACAACCACCCGCAGGTTATCTTAAGTTCTTGGGCGATGACATAGTCCTCGCTTATGTCCTTCCGCAGTTGCTCCACGTCGTCTATAGGCAGTGCAAGTCCAAGCAATTTAGTTGCAAGTCGGATAGCGGAGTCTGCTACGGCGTCTGTGGTCTTACTTGCAAGGGCGGCCTCGTACCTCTTATGGAACTTCTTGACTTCCTCTTCTGACAGCTTATTAACCTGCTCATGGGTAAGTTCCTTGCCTATCATTTCTTTGCACTTCCCCGAAGACACAAGGATGTTGAGTTGTTCCTTAAGGTTACTTTCATCTAACTGTGTGGGGACTTCATCTAAGAGCTGCTCAATGTCCATATACATTAGGAATCATAGATTCCAACCGCGTACGGAAACCTCAAAGAGAAGATCATCTTGGAATGTTGGTGCGTTTTTAAATGCCGCATGTATTCATGCAACTGTTCCTTGCTTATCTCGCCGCCATAGTCGCTTAAGATGGTTTCCAGGTCAGACTTACTTGGAGTATAAAATACTACGAGAGAGCCTATGTTTTCCCTAAAGGGCTTAGAGACACTGGTAAGCTGCTGCGAGAGCAACCAAACGCTGATATTGTCGTGTCTGCCGCTGAAAGCGAGCTTCACTAATTCGGAGGTGCGTCTTTTTACGTCGTCCCCGCAGGCAATGTCATCCAGTATGAGTAAAGTCTGTGTACCTTTAGGGAATTGTTTGTGCCAAAACTTCAAATGGCTGGATAACTCGTTAGGATCTAAGATATCTACAAAGAAGTCGTCGTCTTTCACTCCTATGCCCGTCCAGGTGCGGTTATTCACGTAGGTGGGGCAAAGCAGCACTATGTAGTCGAATCGGTATCTAAAGGGTCCTAATAGCTGCTCTACCACGAACTGGGTCTTTCCGCAGCCGGTGGGTCCTACTATCAGAGCGTTACAAGGCATGTGATCTGGGTTCATATATAGATGGACCCAGTGGAAGCAGTGCAAAAGATCATCGCCGACGCAAAGGATAAAAGAGGCACCATAGAAATGCAAAGGGAAGAGATAGACTGGTTAAAAGAGCGCGTACAGGAATTGTACGATGAAATGTGTGGTCTGAAGCGTGCAGAACGGTTTGGCGCGCTTTTGACAATGGCGGGCTGGGCTAAGGAGTCCATTAAGGACTTCATTCGATATCCCCCATAGATATATGGACTGCATTACGTGTGAACTACCTGCTGACTGCATAATCCCTCCCAAAACACCGATAACCAAACCGTGTAAAAAATACACCTGCCGTCACTGTAATGAGGTATTCTCTGAAGAAGACTTCGTTGGACATTGGTGTCCCGCGGATACTAAAGCACAAAGGACTTTAAACGACGCTCGAGAAGAGTAAGAGGCTGCAAAGAAGATCTTACTAAGCCCCGGCAAGAGGAATTAGCATAGGTCTTTCTTTTTTATTGTTATTTTGTTAAATGCTGCAAAGAGGTCTCAAGCAAGGACCTATTTTTTATTGTTAAATTGTTAAATCGAAGAATGGTTAATATGATTATCTTTTTGCTGGTTTCAACAATGAGAAAGAATGATACCTCGTCTTTAAATGGGAGCTTAACAAAATAACAAGAAATAATAGGCCTATCCTAAGACCCTCTTACGGGGTTTAACAATTTAACAATAAAAAATAAGGTATATATAATGAAGTGCGTGCAATGTGATAGAGCTTTTAGTAGCAAGCAGCGACTGCAATACCATCTTTCCAAGAAAGTCTGCCAAAAGACCATCAGCACTGTTTGCGGTGACTGCGGTAAGGAACTGTCCACTGTACAGGCCCTACGATATCACCGCGAGCATAGAGTCTGCCTTAAAGGTCATTGCCGTCGATGCGATGAACCCCTCTTCGAAGAAAACTGGCATAAGTACCGCTGCCGTCGCTATGACCTCACAGATGTGGTCTGCGAGACCCACGGCGATTTAGCAGAGCGATGTTGCCCCCTTGAAACCGGCCGGGTGCTCACGCGACGTAAGAAGGAGATCGACGAAGACTTCGTATGCTTCGACGACTATGAGGGTGTAAGGTGGGAGAATAGGGAACACTGGGATGGCATCTGCGACCGATGTGGCTGTATACGTAGCGGCCAACATATTTGGTGCTGCCTTTACGATGGCCCTAAGCCCTTAGATCATTATCTGTTGGTAAGAAAAGAGTGGAATCTACTTAAGGTATAATGTTACCTTACATCGCAGCGTTCCTAGGAGGTGTGACTATTACCTTATCAGCGTATGAAATGGCGGAAAAAATGAGGGCAGACACAGCAGATGACTACTTATCCGCCCATGAAGAGGATTAGTCGCACAACGGATTATCCTCCGCTCGACGTTCGATGTCAAACTTCCATCGGCCGTTTACCTTACCATGACTGCGTAGGTGTGTATATTCTTCACCCTGCAGTATGTATCTCACACAGTCAGGCGCCCAAAGGCTGTATTCCTGACCGTCGCGTTCTAAGACCAACCTCAAACGGTCGATGTCTTCGAATGCGACGTAGTTTTTTATTCGGTATGAAACGCCTTGCAGCAGATCTCGCCAGTATGTTTGTTTAAGAATCATTATACCTATGAAATATTTTAAGGTGCGTGCTTAAAGTGTCTTGACCTTTGAATGCCTTAATGCACCAAGGGCAAGGAATGCGAATACCGGCAACATATTCGTCTATTTCCCTGCAAAGTAGATCATAATCATTGCTTACGATGGTTAAATATCCATTTTCTTCATATCGTTCCAACATTACCCTTTGTTTCTCGGACAATACGCCGGTGCCTTTGGGTGTCTTCAATTCTATGCATAATCCATTGTATTTATTATGGTTGTTAAGGATCAGCAGATCGGGTTGACCTGCCTGGTAGCCTTTCCGCCAGCTTTTAATGCGCTTACTTGCGGTGTCCTGCAGTTCTCCAAGACCTGGAACTATGATTACGTGCGAGTAGAACCTACGCACCCTGTGTACGGTTCTATCGTGTATGTCTGCCTCCGTTTCTATCTTAAATGCCATTGGATTTGAACCATTGAATCGCTTCTCCATATCGTATTTACCTGTCTTCCTTAGCGTGGGTAGAACGTCACCCAACACCCATTTCCTGAACTTTTTTGCTTCAGCCTTTTCAGATCCGAATATCAATTCGTAAAGACCTTCCTCCGTCAAATACACGGCATTGGGTTGTGCGTTAAGGGTGTCACGCTGAGTTACACCCTTTAAAGACTTCAAAGTTACCCTGTTTTCCTCTGATACGTGATCAGACGCCGCTTTTCTGGAATTTACGTAACCCAACGCCGCCGCCACCTCCTTCGCTTTGAAGTAAAGTTTATCGCCTTGCACTATGCATTGCAGTTTGGTTTCGTTGTTTTCGAATACGCGAAGCATATTATACCTAAGGAATATTTTTTATCCTTTCGCTTGGCTCAAGGAACGCGAATCAATACGCAACGCTCTTTAGCTGATTCATTTCTACGCTCAGTTGCGCGTCTGAGACTACGAAGATATACGCGTTGATCTTAGTAGTGTCGCTGGCATGTTTGGTGCGCTTGATCTCCAACGTAATGCCGTCCTGGGTATTTACCAGGCGTAATCCCTGTCCATGTAGGTCTTCGTCGTTCGTCGTGCGCATGTCGATCCACAGCGCATACTTATCCTTGAAGAATTCCTTTGGGCTAATTTGGTCGCCAAACTTACGCGCGACTTCCCGGTACATATCCTCGGGCTTTATCCCTTGTGAGTAAACCTTATTAGGCACTCCGTTAATGCTAACGCCTACGTTAGTGATGTTAGGATTAAAGAATGCCTCAGAGTCACGCAATCCTGCCGTGTATGTCTTTGCGAACAGCAACATTATCCCTGTAAGGCTGCGCCTGGGAAGGTTAATGCTTTGGTTGATGACCTCTTCGACGTTGTTCGTAAAGCTGAACGTCTTGTACATCACGACGTGATCGTAAAGGAAAGCCTTCCCGGCGCTGTATTCCATGCCAGCGCTACGAGCCAGCTCTTCGCTGTATACCGTTTCGTACTGCAGCTCCAAGTTCTTGATGAAATAAGGATCCACGGCTGATGAACTTACATCTTTTCCTTGCAGGATGTTCGTAGTGTCTGCTAGGGTCACTTCGAACTGCAGTTCGCTTAGCTGCCTTGGGTAGTATGCACCGTGGTTCGTGATAATTTCGAAATCTAATGGAACGACATATTTAGTACCATAAGCCGTCTTTATTTCGTCTTCTCCTGAGGCGCCAGAGGTTGCGCTTCTTACCTTGCGTATGGCTTCACTGGCGATTCCCTGCTCTATCCTTTGCGCGCGGTCAAATGCAGTCAACCATAAGTCTTTGTACGTGGTATACAGATCGTACCTGTTTAAGTCCAGCAAGGATTCCCCGGCGAACTTTACGCGCATTTTGGAAACAAGGTTTCTACCTGCATTATTGACGACGTGACGCGCGTCTGCGGTATCTGGCTGTATTGCTAGGTTAAACCTCAAAGCCAGGGTACCAGGAACCAATACTAGGTTATCCGTTAGGCGGGGTACGCCTACGTACAGGGTTTCTCCTGGCTTTGCGCTAGAAGGTGTGAATGTAACCCGGTGAAAGGTGCGTTCCGCTTTCAGCCCGCCAACCTGCTTAGGTAATACGTTGGGATTTAACTTTGAGCTTATCATATATAATGGAAGTAGAAGGAACGGATCCAGATTTTGACCCTACCACTGAGGAAGGTCAGGTCGACATTAACGACGAAGAATACGACGCATGGACTAGAGGCACGGAAACCGTGCCTCACGTTTACGACATGGCCTTGATAAGCAGGTATGGTGATAGGTGGAGAAGCTTCAAGGCAGCCTTGAATCGCATGTGGCAATCGAGAAACCGCGGCAGCCCCGTCCCTGAGTACTTGGAACTTCGAAACATAGACGGAGCAACCGCGCGGGAAACCGTAGAGTGGGCAAAGCAGGAGCTAGAGCTGCGCTACAACAACTTCGATGCCGACGACGCAAAGCTCACGGAAAAGGGAAACAAAGTCCTCATAAGCGTCCAAGACTTAAGATTTCCCGACAAAGACCGCTGGACAAACCCGCAAAACCTCTTTGATGAGGAGGGCAACGTTAGGGGTGACGTCTTGAGATTAAAAGGCTTCCAGCGTGCCACTAGAAGCGTGTTAGAAAGATTGGAAAACATAAATAAAGTGGTTGCGTTAGAAAAACGCGTTATCGAGCTAGAAGAAACGTTGGAAGAAAGGGAGACAGAATACATGAGGCAAAACCGACTACTTCTCGATGCTCAAAAGAGAGAAGTTGATGACAAAACCCAAAGAATAATAGAAATTAGAGGACAAAGAGACGATGCCCTACGCGATAAAGACCAAGTCCAAAGGGCTTTAGACCGCACCTTACAGGAGTTAGGCCTGACAAAAGAGGAAGCTAAAAACATGCATATTACCATATCCAACTCTCTGGAGGAACAGCGGCAGTTGGTTGCCGAAGTCGACACTAAGGAAGAACAAATCCGGCAAAGAGATCAGGCCATCGAAGACCTGGAGGGGCAAGTAGAGCGACAGCAGGAAGTAATCAAGGACCAAACTCGTACCGAGGAAGAAAGGGAAGCAGCTCAAAGGGAATCAGAAGCCCTTCAGGTACACCTTGCGGAATTACAGGCGCAAAAGGAAAACCTGGAAAGAGAATTGGGGCTTACCACCAAGGAAAAGGTAAAAAGAGCCCTTTTGAAGTATGGTATTCCGCTGGCATTTGCGGTCGCTATTTCAAGCGTAGTAGGAGTTATCCTATCCGCGCTTAAGGCCACAGGCGCGGGCGTAAAGAAATTAGGTAAGGGACTGACGGACTTGGGAAAAAAGATGGCAGCCGGTCTTCCTGGGCTGCTGGGTTCGGTTGTTTCCTTGGCACTTAGGGCCGGCGGAGAACTGTTGAAGTTCGTGGGGAATAACATTTGGATCTTGGTCGTCGCTATTGGAGTGGTACTCCTGAAGAAGATGAAGGGTTAATCTTATCCTCGTGTATTACTGGGGGCTTATCGTCGTCGGGTACCCGAGGTGTTCTCGACTGGGGATAAGTAAAGATAGCATTCGCGCCGCCTTGATAATGCGGAACTAGCGGAAGCACGCTCATGGTGCTAATGGGTTTGTGGTTCCAGGCGGCATCATCGTTTTTATGCACACCATTTATCACCACATAACCAAAGTTTGATCCGTCGCTGGTAACGTCGTCAGGAAACACCTGCAGCTTAGCATACTTACAGTTAACTACCACGTGAAACGTAACTGGTGTTAGGTTTTCACCGCTAAACTTGTTTGGCTCCATCGAAAAGTGAGCTACTCTCCTATTGCTCGAGGAAGTTCGATAGGGAGTTAAAGGCTCGTTATTCTCATCAACAAGCCTAAACCCCACGTTTGCGCTTACCAACGTACCAACGTTAACGGTGCAAACGACTAACGCAGGACCTCCAACTTCAACCCACATCCCCACATCGAACCACTCATGTTTGTTGTAACTCTCTGACCCTAGGTAGTGGAGGTAACGCATTTCGCTTAAATGTGGATTCATATATTTAAAGGCTAAGCACCGTAAGAGTGCTAATTGTCATGTGATTATAAGCCTTATTTCTCTGATCTTCTATGCTATTTATGCAAACGCTCCCGGTGTCGTCTACGCGTATCTGCAGCTTTACCTCCCCATGGCAATCGGCAACCATGTGTAAAGTCCAAACCGATAAATTTTCAGCGCTACTCGTCGGTGGTTCTGCGGAAAAGTGTGCTGGCTCCCTGTTGTTCGTCTTCGCGCGCATTGGCTGTAGTGCGCCATTGTCATCCAGGAACCTAAAGCCGACGTTGGCATGGCTGCTCGTGCCAATGCAAATACTACAAAGGATTAACTTCTTCCCTGAGTAGTTCAAATTCACGGACATGCCCGTGACATCAACCCAAGATGCCTGGGTGTATTTTTTCTCGCCTGTGTAAGTCGTATAAACGCAATCTACTCCAGTTACGTAGGGGTTGTTCATCGCCATATATAATAGCTCAGACCAATGCTTGCAGCTGCTAGGCCGGCCTTTAGTAAGTTATGGTCATATTCCTCAGGTATCGCAGGCAGGACCTTCTTAACTACGGGTAGCTTCGTTTCGTGTGACTTTTTTGGCTTCTCTACGAAGTGAGGAATGCCCTTGGTAGTATCAGAGTTCACGTCGTTCACCCCAAACTTCATATCCTTAGTAGCTCGCTGCAGTTTGTTGTTGTATCCTACTACAGAACCAGTATTTATAGATAAATTACTAGGCATTAACCAACAACCCGGGGCTACTGCATAGTCCAACCTCGCCTTAGAATTTTGTATAGCTAGTTGGTAACGCTGTACGCCCTTGCTAATGTCGCCCTCCAAGATTGAACTTTCAAATAAGATCAAGGCTTCGGCTCGCGTTTCTTCTGCGGCGCCAGTATTTCCGATTATGCTGGATCGGGTGTTTACCTGAGCTCCAAGGATAGAATACACGTAAGCTTCTATGCTGCGGTTTAAACGGGCAAGGCCGGCTTTGGTTAGTCCTTTACCTTCTGGGGGTATGAAATTAAGATATTGCTTCGTTTGCTCGTCGTTGGTAATCTTGATAATCAGTGGATTAGCCCCTGCATACTTACCGCCCTCGTCTTTGAACAAAGGTCCGTCTCTAACTTCCTTAGTGGTCTTAGCGTTTGGTTCAAAGAAGGTGCTACTGTCGTGAGTTTCTTTGTGATACCCAGTGTTCCATCGTAGATTCAACGCATGAACTTCCTTATCACTTAGCTCGTGTCCGCCGATCCCCCAATAAGCCCAAATATGTCCCAGACCATTGTTAGCGCCGGCAGTGCATCGGAAATCCTTCCCTACAACGTCAAACTCCTTACAAAGTCTATCATAAGCCGGCACGCTGTATTTATTATCCCTTGGATAGAACGCAGCATCCCCCGGTAATGCAGTAACGCCCATCTCATGCAGTATTCTTCTAACCGTGAAGTGGAAGTGAAACATGAATATTGAATTCTTCATCAAGTTTGCACTTACACCGCAGCCGCTAGTGGCACACCAAACCGCAAAGTTCAACTGCTGCGGCCAATAACGCATGTTAGGACCACTTAACCATTCATGAGATTCCTTAGCGGTGGTATGAATAATGGGTACGTCTTTGAAGATATCCCGCACCTTTAACGGAAAGGAATGCTTGTTAGAGATCCGCATGTTCAGCGTTAGGCCCAAGCTTGGGTGTTTATCAAATGAAACTGCGGGTATCGGATAAGTACTGGTACCCAGCAATAATTCCTTTGACCAACCTTGCACGGGCTTATGTTCAACATATGTTGGCTTATGTTCAACATAACCAGAATTCTTCAGTTGATCGTCTATCTGATTAACCAGCGTAGGTTTCAAATCCTCATTACTGTACATTCTGGAGCCGTTATAGTAAATACCATCAGGCCTCCTTTCGAACTTACTAGCATCCGCGTGCGGAAACATCTTCCTGAAGGCCCTCCAATTCCAGTAATCCCTGTTGTCGTGATGTGGCTGCTCCTGTATATCGTTCCCAAAAGCGTCGTACATTAGTATATATAATGGATGTTATACCATCAGCACCTCCACTTTATCCTGAACTTCCTAAGGAGGGCCCTAACGAACTAAACGCCGAAAACTTTCGTTTGAATAAAGCAAATTTAATCCTGGCTTACTTGGAAGGGCAAACAAAACACTACGAAAAAGTCCGAAAAAAATACGTCAGAGCCCGGAGTACGCTACATAAGATTGCGATAACTTCAGGATCCATATCTGTTGTGTTAACGGGCTCTGGCGTTGCTACTTCGCTTACTGGACCGGGAATAATCGTTGGAGTTCCTTTGGCTAGCGTCGGCGCCGTCTGCGGTATTATTTCGGCTGTTACAACGGGCGTTATGAAACAGTTGTCAAGCAAGATATCCAAGCATGACACGACAATAGCTCTGTCAAGGGCTAAAGTAAATACGATCACTGACCTTGTCTCAAAGGCTTTGCGTGACAGAAAGATAGACGACGTAGAATTCTCGCTTATCTTAGCCGAAGAGGAAAAGTACGAGAAATTAAAGTCGGGCATAAGGAATAAAAAAACAGTCGTAAAAGATCTTTCCGAGGAATCTCGCAAAAAGATCTACCAAGAAGCGAAAGAAGAGCTTCAAAGAAAGCTTGCTCAGTAAACATCTGCTTTGAAAAGAGCGTGACAGGATTTCGTTTACATATCGAACGACAGTCTGGAAATTACGCGTAATCTTATGGCATAAGATTTATACCATAATACACGGCATGACCTTATTTAGTAAATTATTACGCGTAATATAAATTATTTAGCGAATTATTACGCGTAATATAAATTATTTGCATGACCTTATTTAGCGAATTATTACGCGTAATTTCTCATCTTATGCCATAAGATTCGCTATCTTCTTGGAATCCATCCTAACAGGGGGTGGTTGGGGTCGATTTCGTGAAATATTTCGTAGATTACGTCAGGGTAATAAGGAATATCCTTATCCAGCCGACAAAACATCCACTCGGCTTTTGTCATATCAGAAACCTCGGGAATAGACTTACCGGTAATTTCAGACAAAAGATAGGGAATAGCTTTGTAATATTTCCCTAGTTTTAATTTTTTCAATGTCTTCCGTAGACTTTGTGGGGTTGGCTCTTCTAAATGGTTCATAATTCTTTCCATTACTTCGTCGTCTAAATATACCGGCCGATGACCTTGAATGTGACTCATCCAGTCTCTGAAGTATTTTATTCTTTTGTATGGGGTCTTCTTACGGCCTCCATTAGCGTAATACTGCTCTTTGGTAGCATTTGGTACGGCATTACGAATATTCTTACCACATTCGTAACACTGTGCTGACGTGTCGTCTTCTATTTGCATTTTCTTACCACAACAAATATACTTATTTGGTTTAGTAGGTACAAACTTGGGTTTCAAGCACTTTACACAGAAATCATAAACAAACTCTTTACATTCTTCGCACTCCATATATAGACTAACATATTTGCGCTGTTGCCCCCAACCACACTTGAGTGGGGTTGTTCCCGTAGGTGGATTTTTGACACGGGTCTTGCCCGTGTTGAGATTGCGCTGGAACCCCCATTCCCTATACTACTCATGTTAAATGGATAATGAACGTGAAGAATACCACTGAGTTGAAATGTTTTTAGTATACTTTACCTTAAAAAACAGGCGGTACTTCTAAAGATCTTTGGCAAACCGCAGTATATACGATTGGTAATTTTGGATGCATAATAAATTAAACAGCATGCTTAAACTACCATATTTCGTCTTGTTTTCCACCTATGTTTTATGATTTACCCTTTTCCCATCTATGTTTTTTTCTGACTATTTATTCTTTTCCCATTATCTTATTGATTATTAGTATATCCTGAAGTGATAATGTGCACGCGCAAATGGAACGTATACGATCAATATTTGAACATAATTTCGAATTATTCAAAGACGTTTATTTAGTGAAATCTATACGATCTAATATTGATCGATACTAGGGTAAAATACTTAGTAAGCAAATAAAAATGGGGGTCACGGACTTCGTTTAGCTGTCAGTGCTGGAAGTTGGACCTTTTTTATGGTAAAAACGTGCGGACGCCAAAAACATGGAAAATTGTCAAAAATAGGCCATATTTTAATGAGAAAATAAATAAATTGATTTTCCCCATTTATCACAGAACTCTATAAAATGTGGCCTGCTGTGCAGACGTTTTTAGTGAACGAGCCGACACTAAAAAGGTCTGCACACAAAATTACCAATTAAATAGTTTTATCAAAATTTGTGCTAAAAATCAGATGATGTTAAATGTTATTGGGCTTCCCGTGTAGACTTGTAGAGATAACCCGTTCACGGAATTTCTATTCCAACTTAATGCACAAAATACGTAATTTCAATTTGATCCCATAGTCAGATTTTAAACATATTTTCCCTCTAAAATTGGTTGTTAACTACAATTATTGCCAAAATACTTGGCACGATGGCACATTTTGGCTAACACAGAAAATGGCTTTCCTCTGTCGTGCTAAACCCCTCCCCCTGTACAATGTTGCCGTTCCCTGAAAGAAGGTTGGTACCCCTGATCAGACCACTCACCAACCCTCTGCCAACTTGCAGGAATCCCAACATTGTACGGAGGAAGGGGGTTTAGCCCTAGGTAGTGTTTTGCGAAGTACCCTCTAAAATACTGAAATCTGTCAAGCCGGTGCCAACTAATTATGACAATGGTTGTAAGTACTTTCAAAAAAACGCAATAAAAAAATCAAAATCGAATTTTTTTGACGTATTTCAATTCCTCGGACTAGTTCAACTAAAATGTGTTAATAGAAATAGGCTCTGTCTTGTGTAGAGATAAGAATTACTCAAGTTACTAACACAAAATATGGGGGGAAAGAATTGCTATTTAATGACTGTTTTTGAAGGTTTACTTTAACAAAAATTGAATGTCAATAAAATTTTAATTCAACAAATCTATAGTTTGTTTTTGGATTGGCCAAAAATTTTTAGTCCTGGGGTTTTCAAAATCCCAAAAATCATGATCATGCAAACACACACTAAAGTAGTTTTTATTGGTCACAATTACATCTTTGAATAAGCTCATAATCTCCATGAAGCTTTGCAATGAATCTGAATTGTAAACCAAATGTTAGGTTTGGAACGTTTTGTTGTTGTTATGAGAGAATATATATGAAATCAATATTTGTAATGCGGTTGTAATGTATTAAATTGAGTTGATCCTCGCAGTATATGAAGCAACTAATGCAGCTGCAAATTGAAAGACTCAGAAAAAATTCGACTTAATTAAAATAAATGTAGCCTCTCCCCCCTCCCTTTTGCTACTGCATGTCTTGATTTTTTCACTAACTGCTAATCCTTTTTAAACATCAAACTACTCTGGAATCTTGAAAGTGAAATCAATGGCCCATCCCCAAACCATTCCTCTCCTTGCTAATGTATACTGTCCCTCACACACAACTAAGCCTTTCTAAACATCAAACTACTCTGGAATCTTGAAAGTGGAGAGTGAAACCACGGTCGTAAAAGTCTTTCTCGTGGGACCTTTATGGACTTGCTGTTGACCATAGCTGATGGCTCCACATTGTTCAATCGCTCTATTAATGATAATATATGATCTATTAATAATATACATATATATTTAATAAAGGGAAACAAGCAGCTGCAACAAAACTGATATATATGGCTTGCAATCATTCCATACGAAAAGACTCTAAAGACTAAGACTTGATGGCTGTGTTGGTGGTTTTGATAAAAGAGGCTAATGAGAAATCTATCATTAAATATATACCACCAACAATGTAGCAGCAGAATGTGCAAATAAAACATAGTCCATAAGATGACCTAAAATAAATCGCTAATCAATAAAATTGGAATTTGTACCGATTGTAAAAAAATATAGCAACTTAAAGAGGTCAAGATGGAGGCTTGTAATGAGATGCGCTAGGCTGTCACCATTACATAACTAATGTCTAGGAACACAGCCAAGATTTTTAAAAACTTTTGTGTTGTTTTTTGTTTGTTTGTTTGTTTTGTTTGTTTTGTTTTGTTTTGTTTGTTTGTTGTTTTTTTGTTTGTTTGTTTGTTTTTGTTTTGATTTTTATTTTATTTCTTATTATTTTTTCTTTGCAGAGGGAGGAAAACCTAGGATGTGTAGAGAAAAACCGTCAAAGCAAGGAAGAAAAACAACTCATAATGTTTCAGTCAGGTGACACAAGAAATAATTTGAACTTGAAACAACTACAATGAAAGGCGAGTCTCTGAGTACCTATGCATGTAATGCTTTCATTCCTTGGACTCTTTGGCATAAAACAAAAAACAAAAAAAAACTTGTCATTGCTAATCACCACCGCCAGTACAGCAGTGCCGCAGCTCAATGAGGTCGAAATGAAAGCATATGGAGGTGCCTCTGGCAGCCACTATACAGTCCATGTATGACCCCTCACCACAGCTCTAACCAGTTTGAATTAGTTAGGGTTGATTTGAGAGGAGGGAGGAAAAACAAGTGGACCGGAAAAACCCTCGGAGTCAGAAAGAGAACCAACCAACTCAGCTCACCTAGGGGTGACTGGGATTCAAACCCCGGGCCTCAGAGGTGAGGCGAGCGTTTTACCACCACATCATCTTGACTCCCCCATTAGCCCAAGCCTAAATTCTTTCATAGCAAGTAAAGGTAATTGCACTCAGCCTTCACCATTATCTGAAGACCTGAGTGTTTTTAATTCCATGCAGGGCCTAGACCCACAACACTCCACACATCCAACAAATCCAACCAGGCATCCAATAACTCAGGTTATAGCTCCTCTTACCTCTGCGACATAAATAGATACTTGTATCATGAGGCCCACAAGGATACTTTGTCGCGTTGGTGTTCTAGCAAATGGAAAAAATTCTATTGCATTAATAATGATATTAATGATGTGATGGAAGCTGATAAACTTTGTAAAATGGAAAAATCTTTCTCTATGCCATGTGATGCTGCTCAGATCTCTGTGCAACAAGGGACTTCATTTTTTTAACCAGGAATTGGGGACCAGTGGGAATTGGAGGGTTATTAAACAAATCAGGATCAAGAGTGGGGGCCACACAATGAAAGCACACCACTTTTGCAATACAGCAAATGAAAAACAAAGGTGATGCCATTTTTTATGCAAACACAAAGACCATTTGCAAATCCTATCTGAACCCATAGCCTCCCAGATAATAAATGAACAGTCCCTATTAATATGAAGGGCTCTCTCACCTCAAGGATTAGAGTTCTGTTTTCCATGTCTTGAGTCCAGGCGGGTACATATCTCTGGGGTATCACAGGATGGTATCGCGACCAAACTGGAATGCTAAATCAAATCAAAGAAACCTTTAGTGACTTTTAAGTCAGGCAGCTCAGTGACAAACAGTTCAATGTCTGATAGATCCGAAAGGTTTTAATCAAAATTCCTTGCTTTTCAAGAACAAATCAATGTGAAATCTTTATGTTACCATTATTGCTTGAATAACATAGTGCTTTATAAGTCAATGTGCGAAAAGAAAAAAATCGCTTTATGCCTGAGGTTATCAAGCTTAGGTGTTTACAGACGTAAACAATACCAGTAACTTCAGTCAACAAAGTCCTAGAAAAGCTTCGAAATATTCACAAAGAAAAAAAAAATAGATAATTTTCAATCTACAAACACACAAGGTTTTTTTCGTTAACTTGATTTGGGTTAAAAAGACTGATTAACTTTATCATTAACCTTATTTTACGATATATTGTCAAGTTTTTAGTTGTCTATTCGCGGCTCTGACAGTACTGTCGTCGTAGACTAAAACTTGTAAAAATATTCCTCTCAAAATTAATTGCTTTATAAATTCTGCAAAAAGTGTGTTAATAGGTTATTAGTACTACCTCTGCATGTTTTCCTTTTCCATTGTGGTATTTTAAAGACCTTGATCTGTAGGTTTTTCTACCGTTACTAACAACTACCATTAACGCTTGATCGAATATGGTATCGAAGGACGAGCTGTGGCGCGGCGAGTTGGTAACAATGAAAATTTATGAGTCTGTGATGCGTAAAAATTGAATGGACAAAAAGGAAGCGGGACTGGATAAAAAACGTCTAGCAAGTTGTTTTGAATCAAGCCGATATTTAAGGAAAAGGAAAAAGGAAAGGTAGCCTACTTTCTTTACAGAAGATTTGGAAGTAGTTTTGATGGACTACTAATTACTTGTAAGGTTGTCTAGGGCTTCCTGCTTGAAGAGTAGTTAGGTTTATTAATGCTCCAATGGGTTATGCAGAGTAGTAAACCAAAACATATGCTCCAGGGACGGCAGAACCGGGGGGACTTTTTGTGAAATTTTAATACATTTTCACTAAACTCAGCCCCCCCTTGCCATACAATGTCACTATAGAGCCCCCCCAATCAAAAAACTGCTCCGTCGACCCTGTGCTCACAGGAATTCTCTATCCTGACCCGAGATGTGATCATTAAGAATGGTGATGGGTTGAAAGTGGACCCCAACTTTCAAAAAGGATAGAAAGACAAAGTTATGAGCACTAGATAGAGTTACTTGAAACTGCCATTTCACAAAAACGTTTATGGAGTAAGCCACTGACATTCAACTCATAGATGCATGGACCAGTAAAAATTAAAAATTTCACTCCCAAAACCCACCCACCTCCCTGTACTAACTGGTTCCTAGGGGGTGCAAAGCTCACATAAACTGAGCACAAACATGCAACTTACATGAAACTATGACCAAGATACAAGAACAAGACCAGGTCATAGTGGAGCTAGCCCAATTTTAGTAAAACACATTAGACAACAAGTCTGGAGGACAGTATACCATGAGAGCTCAAAAGACTTGACAAAATAGGGGTAACCTGAGTATCAGGCTGTCTTAGACCCCCCTAGGCCTGATACTCAGGTTAAGATAGGGGAGGACCCCATAAGGGAATTTCAGTGCTCAGTGGTGCATTTGCAGTTAGGGTACTAGACAAACTCTACTCGCATGTGTTGGCAAGTTATAATTCATGGCCTATACATTTTTTGTAAAATAGTTGCCTCTGACTTAAAAGTTTAAAATGTTTTTAAGGGTCTAGTGATATGAATTTAGTTGGGGAATTCACTTGCAGCTATATGAGAAATTTGGAATTTTTTTATCCTTTTGATATCCGGCAACAAAGACTGCGATAACAAAACAAAGACATAAAATCTGACTGAGTGAGATAGGAAAACTTTATTCATCATCATAAAATATGTTATCAAAATACTTTAAATTGAAAGGTTTTTCATAGAGTCTAAATGGAGATGGTATGGAGATGGGATGTAGGGGTGGGATGGAGGGGAGGGGGGGTCAGAAACAGTATTTCAGCCATCATGATACACACAATTGCTGCCTGTAATAGCAGTTCCATTCTGTTGAAGACACAGAACTTTTTGGAAATTTCTCAAAACACCTTTTTTTGACAATCTGTGGTCCGAATAAACCAACATTCATTTTGTGGACACAGAGTGATGACCAAGATTGTACTGACAACTCTCTGTCTGTGCCATTCGAGTAGCGGCCATGAGTTACTAGTCTTGTCTTAAGGTTAAGGTTCTGAGATGTAAAATTCCCTAATGTTTTAAAAAGAACGCTGATATCAATTGATCTAGGAAAAGTATGGTTTTCTGATGGAGATTGATTTACTTCTCGTGCATCCATTTTCTGTTCTCTTGAAGAGGCCATATTTTGGAATCCCTGACGTTGAAGGAATGATCCTGGAACACGTTTTCTTCTTTGAGTGATGGGACGAAAGACCAGGTCTAAACCTGGTGAGGCAACCTCAATGCCCTCGCGAGAGAAGACACAGGATGCTTCTGTAGTGAGGCAGTTGAAGGAGGGTTGGACTGGAGTGCCATGGAATATCGTGTCTTGTTTGGATGAATTGTGTGTTAGAGAGGCAAGGGCAGATGAACCAAGAAGAAGGGAGACTCCAAATAAATATGCCGTCAGACACTTTGATATATTCTATTGAAGAAAATGCTTAGTCAGAAAACATAGACAACACTTGAACCACCACAATCAAATTTAAATAATACTGGATTTAAAAAAGAAAGTTGAATTTACCGTTAGCAACTGTTGTCGAATAACTTGGAGCAAGTCCAGTAATGCTTTATTGTTGAGTAAAGTGCACATGTCAGAGTATGTTAACCAGCCTCGAGCACAGCCTTTATTCAAGGCCACCCTAGAAAACAAAAACAAAAACAAAAATTAAATCAAAAGCATGGTCTTAATCAATGATAATTTATTTAACTTCATTTTCTTCAAACCATAGATTTTGGGATATCTTTTTGTAATTATTGTGTATTATACAATCTCAATTATCACTTTTTTAGCTTTAGGAAGGAGAAATTGATACACTTACTTTGACTCCACTTGGCTGACAAAGTTCAAAAATTCGCCCTTGCTAATGAACAAATTCCAGTCCTAATAAAACAAGATCAAATACCATTCTATTATCAACAGCTCTAAAAGCTACAAACATAACGTTTTTCTACAAAAAAAAATATTTCCAAAATATATCAGTTTCGAGTTCCAATTTACTGGGATCATTTGCTCAGGGTTAACCTTGATTTTGTGAAGAATATTCAGGTGTTTCAGTCAAGTTCTGTCAAGTTTCAAAGTGTTTATACAGAAGTTGTGCATTCTTTACTTTACCGTTGGTATTTGTGAATATTTAAACAATGATACAAGACAAACCCTGTATAAATGAGTCTGTAATCAAGGAACACAACAGTAATATTATTTGGGATTTGAAACTGGTCAAGTTGGTTTAATGATTTAGACACCAATGTACTGTATGTATATTCTTTAGTTTGCCCTAGTAAATAACAAAAGCTCATTGATGGAGCTCACTAGTAAAAAAACTTGAACAATAACATTATTTTTAATCCCTTGAACTTGGGCACTTGGTAATTTCAGTTAACTCTGAAGGGGTATGTTAGTTTGATGAAGAATAATGAAGAAAAAGAAAGCAAAGAAAGGTGGATATAGAAAATGGATGGATCATAGGAAGGACAGGGCAAAAAAAATAATGAAAAACATCAGAGAATGGAGTAGCAATCTTACCATTAACTGAAGAAAGTCCATTTCCAGTTTGTTGATGTCTTGTACTGTCTTACATCCTGTTTGGAATGATCAACACATCAATTAACAACATACAACAACAATTTCAAATATTCCGACTTATATTTTATGACTGAGAATGACATAAGGTGCATTAAGCTGATTGCAATTTAGTTCATGGCAGTCTTTATATAAGTCTTTATTTTGTGCCAGCCTATTTTACTAAATGTTTGGGCCTAATGGTTTCCCATTCCTGAGAATAAGATTCTTTTTTTGAGTTGTATCCATATTCAACTTTTAACAAAGAAATGATGCTCTCAGGAATGACACATGGTCTGAAATAAAATAAAACAAAACATTATGCCTAGGAGAATTTGGACCATTTCATAACCCTTTTCAATGGAGGTCATTATGGAAGCCATATATTCTATTATTTAATTTTACCTGCTCTTGCCCAGTCTTCATTGTAAACCTCTTCTTCTTCCCCCTCGTCATACAAATACTTGGATGCAACCATCTAGAACGTTTGAATTTATGAAAGCTTATTTATTTATTCACTTACTTACTTACTTACTTATAAAGGCTGTTTCACAATACATTCAGCAACAGAATTGCCCTAATTCACTATAACGTCACATCAAAACAATCTATTGTTTAAACACAAAGGATCATGGTCGTCGGAGGGGGTCAAATCAACGCAAATTCACCGAAAATTGCTCTAAAATCCATATCAATCCACAATGTACGAATATTTTTTCGTACATATTAACACATATTATATCTGAAAACCAGGCCATTTTAGATTAAAATGTTTCGCTAGGAGCAAATTTTGTTGAATTTTCTATTGGATTTGGCAAATCTATCCCCCACTTAAACAAGCAGTGACGTCATAGTGAATTAGGGCAATTACAGATGCAGAAAAACAGACAGAATCATTTAAATGTTCCCAAACTCAGGCAATAGTAAACCAGTCAGTGTGGGAGGTAAAATTTAGACAAAAAATATAATAATATTCTTGATCAGAGTTTCTAATTCTGAGATATTCAGCTTTAATCTTAAGTTTGTAGATCATAGAAATAGTAACTAAGGGAAGTTGAAATCACGAATGTTTGTGCTCTAAATGAGCATAAGTTGTATATTTGCTAAATATGACCACAATTCTTGGGTAAATGACCTTTCTCATTGACTCCGACGAAGGACTAACGTCCGAAACGTCAGTCTACTATCTTTCGCACCTACGGTGATAAAATTATCTACTACGACACATTTGATTCAACTAAAAACACCAATGCAGTCCAAACTAGTTCCCAAACTAGTCGTCATCTACTCTTTTTCAAAATGATCATCTATGTGAGACTAACATGGCAATATGAAAGAAATGCCACCAATTCCACCAAGAGGAAAGTCTTATTCCATTTGTATTTTTCCTGTTAGCCCCACATTTAAGATAATTTCGAGAAGGTTCCATTCTCATAAGAACAATAACCATGAAATCAGAATATGGTAAGAATTCTTAGGTAATAAAAACCTCTTCTGATTCCATTTAAGAGCTTAAAAAAACTTTCAATTTTGATTCACAATGAAATGTGGGGCAGAAAAAGTATGACAGCTTTCACTGGTAAAATTAGCCAACTGTAATACACAACCCGCAGCATAATAACCTCTATATATATGTACTGAACTTACAATAGATATCAAAAAGACATCTGAGGAGTTGAGTGTCATTGTATTTTGGGGGTTTCTTTGACGAAGACGTTCAGCATACAACATACCCATCATCAATGTACAAGGAGATATTTTTGCTCTCCTGGAATAAAAACATCATAGTCATCTTCTTCATAAGAATAAGAATAATAATAATAATGAGTTTAACTAATGCCTGCCTGTATTTTTAAAATCCTTTGAAGTACTTTCGACTGCTTTATCAGACTGAATAAAACTCAAAAACTCAAAAATCTTCTAGATAGTATACTAGGCAGTTGTCAGTATAATGTTAATGAGAAGGACTTTCTGCTCTTACACGTATATCATGAAATCATACAAAATAATCAAAATAATTGCTTTTACAGGGGCTTAACAATTTGTGTAGAGGTTTCCAAGTGATCTTATTACCTTGCAACAGAATGAGCATATTTCCTATCAAGGAGTCGTTTTCTTGAAGGCACCGTGTTATTAAGAACTTCAACTGCAACATCTAAGGTTAAAGCAATGTATCAATAGCAGTGAGGGAAAACGATGTTTTTTACATATGTGGAGTCCTTAGACAAAATTAACTTTATATCCACAAAAATTATGTTTATGGAATGCTTTTAGCTTAAGGTGACTGCCTACTTTTGGAAATTGATTTAAGCTTTTTTTAAAACTTCAATTTTCCAAATTGAAATTTAATGCTGATTCCAAATCTGGAAAGAAAAATAGGGTGTCCCGAGCTTGTTTTTGAGATAATCGGCATTTAATGGAAGCCTACACACGAGCTTTTGGAGTAAAAATTGCGCCACCGGAAGTGATAAGAAAAAAATTAAGATTCATAAGATAATAGTTATTTGCAGACTATATGATTGCACGAACGAAGGCTAGTCAATCCTTCTACAATAATACATGGAAATTTTCGACAAAAAGACAGAGAGATACATTGATTTGTCATATTTTGTAGTTTTGGTGCTCTTAAAAAATCTCATAAAGTCGAACAAAAATCCCTACAAAAATCTATTTTTTCACGTGTTCCTGATTTAAACTTTTCCTAAAATGTTGATATAACCAAGATTTTTTGTAGTTTTTTTCAAATGAGCTATCAAAAAATATAGAGTTCCGTGCAAAATTTGAGGGTTTTGCCCTGTTGAAGCTCAAAACGTGTATGGTTCTTCAATAAAATCTTGTAGATTTTTCAGCGGTTTTTGAGCGTGCGCACATCGTGGGCTCAAATCGAACGTTCAAAAGTAGGCAGCCACCTTAAGTTATAAAACATTGTATTACAATAAACCTAGATCTGTAGTTATCTTTCATTTTTCAAGTGAAACCAACCAAAAAAGCATAAAAATGTCAACCATGGAGAACTTCGTGAAAGGATTTTTCAAGAACAAAACTAGGGGGGCTGGTGGTGGATTGTGTACACATTACAAAATTCCTGAGCAGGAGGTAGCAAGTTTGAAATTCGTTCTTGCCCAAGTCCTGCACAAGTAGTAACGTTGACATAAGACGGCAGAAAGTTTTTATGCAAGCAAAAAATTTTCTGTTCAAAAATTTTGGTCATAGAAGTCTTCAAGGAAGAGCCAAAACAGTTTTTAAAAAATGAAACCCTTCATCATAGGGATCATTTTGATCAAGTTTTGTGGAGTTCGAGGTTTAAAAGATGATGAAATTGTGGTTGAAAGTGTGCATCTTATATCTGTTTTTTACTCTTTTGTATTACAAAGGACATTATCTTAAATTCGAATTAAAAAAATCAATTATTCGATTTTTCTGATTATATTTTCACAATTTAGTTTTATCTAAATTTGGCTCCCTGTGGTTGGAGATGAAAGTCGATTATGCAAATGAGAGCTTTTTTCGTTCATTCAATAATTATATTTCTACAACTCATGCTAAGTAATGTAGCAATAAATAAAAAATGTCTTTTTATGTGATACTAATATTTATCTTAACATTTGTTACTTTTCTAAGAATCCAATCGTAGTGCCAAAATTAATATGGAAAGCACAAGACACTCCTGGCTTATTATTCATAATGTTGGCATACTTTACATAACAAATACAGCCGATCGTCAGTAAAAACTGCAAGAATCAATAATACGAAGTGAAATGATTAACATCGTACCTGTCACTGATAAAGAAGGGAGCGAAGCATCAGAATATTCACCATAGTACAGCGATTTTCGCACACGTTTAGCGAACATGACTTGATCCGCCATTTTGGATTCCAACTCGAGTGCCTGAAAAAGAAGCGATCAGGATTAATATCTTCTCCTCAAATCGAAATCGGAGTCAATGACAATAAAACCCTTTACCTCGGTAGAGCTACAAGGAGACCTGAGGCTAGTAAAAGGCCAGTAGAACATTTTTACAGCTGTAAAAATAAAGATGAGCAATGATGGTTGCTACGATGGTAAGCCTACTGTGACGTTTACATTCTGGTCATTTGAATATTACACAGGGTACCCAGTATTATTACCCGTACTAAAAGGATTTCAGAATCTGGATTAAAGGAATTGGGATTATGGATCAAATTACATCAGGAGTTAGGAAATTTGGCACTAAGCACTCTAGCACCCTAAGCACTCTAGACATAAGCTTTTAAAGATATAGCCGCAACCAATAGATTCCTACTTGATTTGACTTTTGCACCAGCGATGTTTGAAAAAAACAATACCTGAAATACAATATAATGCTTTTCCAGCTAAAATCCTTTCCCCGTTAAAATCCTTTCCCCGTCTATCTTTCTTTTTGTATCTTCTTGATTATTAGTATCGAATTTTAGCACTACTGTGAGCAATTTTAATGAAAACATTGTAAGAGGACAATAGTTTGAGCTTGGTCGCTTTTCGTGCGACTGTGGAACGCTCTTGGTGCGGACGTGCCGAGCATACTTTGCCGTGTCCGAGTATTTTTCTTTGATCTCGCGTGCCGTGATTGACTTAAAAGATGGCAATGCCCTTTTACGTGCCGTGCCGTGCACTGCCCTGCGTGCACATTCTTTGTTTTCCTCTCAGAGGGGATGTCGCACACTCATTTCATCTAACCCAACTTGCAAACGCTTAGCACCCATTCACATGGACCAACAGGATCTTTAAGTGTCAGACAAAAAAACGAATCTAATACTATTATGTTACGGCCTCGCTCTATTGTTTTATAATAATCCAATATGTCCTTTTGGTCCATGGGAACGAGTGCCAAACGTTGCAAACACGTCCCTTTGTTTGGGAAAAGTTATCTAATTCCTATGTTTCATTTGACGTCATTTCCTGTCTCGTGCGGAATTTTCATCTGCTGAATCCTAAGTTCTATAGAATTATTTCTGGTTGACAGCAAATCGCGGTCAATGTGTAACCACTGCACCATTTGACCATTTAGAGAAAATTCAAGGACTTTTCAATTGCAATGAACCCAGCATTTGCCGATTAAATTGATTGTGTTTACGTTGTGTATCAACCACTTTCTTACATATTTTAATTATTTAGCTTTATTGTCTTTTTACATCTACATTACCAAGAGAATATCATATTCTATTGACATTACCTACAGGAATACGGTAGCTTTGTTTTAATTCGACTTATTTATCTTTAATAGCTTATCTATTAACGACTGCAGTTCTGAAACTATTATCCCTAACGATTACTATGCTAGAAATTTTGTAGAGGAAATGAAAGACAGAAGGAAAAAGAAGGAAGGAAGGAGGAAAGAAAGAAAGAAAGAAAGAAAGAAAGAAAGGAAGAAAGAAAGGAAGAAAGAAAGGAAGAAAGAAAGAAAGGAAAGAAAGAAAGAAAGAAAGAAAGAAAGAAAGAAAGAAAGGAAGGAAGGAAGAAAGAAAGGAAGGAAGAAAGAAAGGAAGGAAGGAAGGAAGGAAGGAAGGAAGGAAGGAAGGAAGAAAAGTAAGTGTTTTATTTTTTTCCTTTTCTTTGTCTCCTAAAAGTGGAGTATAAACGTAACCTTGTGAATAATCTTCATGAAGCTGCGAATTACTAAATTTACCCTCCTTTTACAGTTATTCCATTTTTAAAAATTGATCAGCCAACTAAAGCGTAGTCTCAGTTTTAAACTAATAGAATTCTTGGTAAATCCACTGAGAGTCGAGCGTCTTACTTTTCTTGTACTGTTTAACATTTCTCCCTCCCCATTGTGAGAATCCTTGTAAGGATGACTACAATCAACAATTAATCATGAGATCATTATGATGTATTCATGAGGGCAGTAGAGTATACCCTATAATATACCTTCATGAAAAAGGCGGCTTACTCAGTAATAAAAACATATAATAAAAAACCCTCCCAACATATCTGCAATTTTGAGATTTTCTGGGTGTGAACGACGTAATTCAGTTTGACTTTGTAACTGAATTGTCATCCAGATTCTATCAAAACCACTAAAAATACTGCATTAAAAATATTGCCTCCTAGAAGGCTAAAACGTATATTGACGCTTCATCAAAATAATTTGATCAAATCGATAAGCATTCCAAATCCCTATTATTAAACAGGGCAGCAACAAAGTCCTATAAGCAGCTATTTACGATTCTTTTGGTTTTACACTTCTCACACTTGACCTCGCAGCACCAGAAGAATTTACACAGACAATTTTCTATTCTTTCCTGCACACTAGTTGTGTATCCTCTTTCACAGCACATCAAATCGCAGCCATCAGTGCCCAAAGATGTACTGTTGCATTCTCTTCCAGTTGTTCCAAGGGAACCAGTGTCGGGACTCCTTCGGCAGAAGTTCGGCGACTCCTCGTAATACACCAAATCATGGATCGTGGGGCGTCGTAAGAATGCCTTTACAGGGACGAAGATCGCAGGTGATTTGCGTTTATCATTACGGTTATTGTTTTGCTGAAATTCGACCATCGAAGCGTTGTCAAATTTGGTTTTTAATACGTCTCCAATGTGGCGGAAGTCGGGCAGCCTTTTCCAGCATGTTTTAACAGTGCATGCTTCAGATAGGCCGTGACATTTACACTCGAGAATCATGTTTTGGCGAACAGCCTAGAGTACGAAAGAAATGAGGAAAAAAGTCAAAATTATGGATTTTAATTTGGCTTCATTTCACAGAAGAAAACTGATATTCTTATGTCCTTATGATTTGAACATCTTTGAAGAGGATCTTTCGTTGTTTGGGACGTTTACATCATGCAACCAAAAAGTATATGTTCCTGCTCTCAATACTTGAGGTTTATTATTGGATAAGATAAATGTCAATGCAAATTTGTCGATAATAGATAGACATTCGAATTGAGGACTCAAGCCACTGAAGATGAGGGTTATTTTTGAAAGGATGCATCTACAATAGTAATTGAGTTATAGAAATTGGTTTAAGCATGCACGGTCCGAAAATTTTTTTTTTTTTAATTGGCCAAAAGAGAAGGCCAAGCAGCCTCCTGGCGCCCAAGGGTCCGAGCGAAACTGGGGCCGGGGGAGGATTCACAATCTACTCAATATTTGTACTCACCGCCCTTCCAGCCTCATTGTTATGCATGTTAATCTGTGCCCTGAAATCTCTGGCTTTCTCACGAGCATCCACGAATCTGCGCGAAAAATTGTCAGCGAAATGGATGTTGTCGCTGCATCCGCCCCACTGCCATCCTTCCTTGCTTACTCCACGGTATCTGCGATCACATGAGCATGCGGACAGCTTTCCTTCGCTGCAAGCACGCGCAATAGAGTGTGATACACCAGCTGATGTAATGGCGTAGGTAAATGAAGTTTCTCTGCACGCTGGGAAAAAATAGACATATATGTTATAAAAGACCATGGTCTCTCGACGTTATAGTTCTGAAAAGTAAATGTTGCTCTTCATAGAAAACACAAAGAGAGAGAGAAAAGTTAAAGATAATAGAACATGACGAAAACCACACAACAACATGAACTGAACAGGGGAAGAAGACGATGCCGATGGTGACGATAATGAAGAAGATGATCCTGATTGAGAGTAAGAAGGAGAAAAAGTAGGAATAGTAGAAGAATAAGGAGAAAAAGTATAACAAAAAAGAAGAAGAGGAGGAGGAAAAAGAAGAAGAAAAGTTCAGTCACTGTATGGGTAAGTATGGGTAACATGTGAAGTGAATCTTGAGTTAAATTAATAAAGCAAGCAGCCTATAACTGAGGAATGAATTAAGTAAAAAAAAGGTCTAAACGGAGAAAGAACCTCGTAAAATCCTCGAATAACTAACAATACGACTCAGTTTCTTCCTATATTCAAGATAAGCTGCAGAGCAAATTAAAATATAACCGAATTGAATTAAGTAAAATCAATCAATACTATATTAATCAATATATTTATGGCAATAAAATAATTTTCTTATTTTTAAAGCATAGCCTTATACATGTTATTTGCAATTTCGAAATTGAGCAATTTCTTTGAGAAACAATGAAAAACCCTAGTACTTCATATTCTCCAATACCACCGGAGAGATTCATGCCTGCTCGACACTGTAGCTCACTATACGCGGAATTCATCGTTTATTAGATTCGTAAATAAGAATTGTTGTTGCTATACACGTACATTCATGCATCTAGTCCATATTATTGAAAAATAATGCGTTATATTTATAACGAACGAAAATAAATTTTGTCGTGTTTTTTTCTTTTTGGTAATTGTGTTTTCAGTGAAGCATCCGAAGTCGGCCAATAAGGCGACAAATATACCTCAAAAGATTATGAAAATATTGCTAATCCATCTTCATAAACCAATCAAAATCAAGCCACTTTCCAAATATAATGCTTACTTTGCATGCTTCAAGAAAAAAAAATCAGGAATTGCTAACCGTTATTATCCTCTTATTCCGTTTTCAGTCTTTCGTAGCTCAGACAGGACAAACAAATTTGCGTGGGTCGTCCGTTATTTTTCACACGTCCGAACAGTCAACATTATAATCGGTTGTTTTCAAACCACCCAGGTATTTGAAGGCGTCGCCTTCATTTAATAAACAAGTTCCTGTAAATCTATAAAATAAATGCCTTCCTTTTCTACTTGAAAAGTTATTAAATAACATTGGATAATACGGATATTGTTACTCATCCTTTTTCGGACGTGTTCTAAATAGTTAAGAATTTCGGAATTTCCAAAAAGTATTTCACAGGTATATTAATTCGTTATTAGTTTGTTCAGGAATAGAATTAAGTTTTTGTCTTCTAATATCATAATTTTAAGTTTTATTTTTAGACGTTTCGAAATCAAAAATGAAAATATATCAGAAACGTGTCTACAGTTTTCTTGACATTCAAATTTTCGAATGAAGTTTTCTGCCAGTAGTTCATTTGCAACACTGCACTTAATTGTAAACTCAGTTGAAATATTCTTTTCAAGGAAGTTACCTTGAAAGTTAACGTGTTTTTTTTGTTTGTTTTTTTTTGTTTTTGTTTTTTTTGTTTTTTTTCTGATGATTGTGATAGAAAACAAGAAAATTCTCGGTAAAGAATTTTTTTTTTCCACTTTAAAAAGATTTGTTTGAAAGTCGACTTCCCTGTCACTCTTGAACGAACCGAACCGAACTTCGATCTTTGTGGTACAGAAACGGATATGAAAATTCGTTTCGGCTCTGTGGAAAATAGTTTTACGATTTCGTTAAAAATGAGAACCGTATCATTTCGTGCATTGTTTGGTTTTGGTACGTTCTAGGTTTCGCACAGTTTCTTATTTTTAATGTATCTTTTTTTGTTTCTTAACACAACTTAATATATTTTGTAGTTTCCCTCATCACGTACGAGTTGCTTGCGACGTCAGTTCCCGCAGATTTTGAAGATTTTAAATTACGAAAATGGCTTAATTCTGTGGAAACTTAACAATATAATAAGTTTGTACGTTTTTGAACCTTGACTTTAGTCAACACAATCGCTTTTTTTTTTTTTTTTTTTTTTTTTTTTTTTGTGGTTCCCTTTACTAAAAATAAGAATCTACTTCAGCAAGGTGGAAACGGTGGAGGCCTTTGAAGATATTTTACTACTTAAACTAACACATACACGATTTGACCAAATTTTTAAGCTTAAAACTTAAAACCTTATAACTACTTCAATAGCGGGTTCTTGAAATGCCTATAGCTAACGTATAATTGACCAAGAATGTCAACATTTCTATATCGAACAAATATTTTTCTTATCTTAGCTAAGCCTTTGGCAAACAGATATACAGAAATGGAAACGCGTCATTCGTACAAGAAAGATCTGATCTATCTGGTTATGTACAGGCTATCCTTCGATGTTACGACTGAAAATTTCTCTTACTTTTCTTCCTTATCTACCACCTTTATTAGCGAAAAACTCTTACTCTCTCTTATTCTTCTTCAAGTATGATTTTCGTCTTTGAAGATTGGAGACACAACGAACCGTGAAATACTCGCATCATTCTTACATGAGTGTAATATTCATCATTGTAAAATTGCAGCAAACTTTACGGTTAAGTATAGATTTTAAAGAAACTTTTACTACATACCAACTTTCAAAATTTTCCCAAATACGTTTTCAGGGCTATGTGCTGAACAGTTCCATCGTCTGGCTCTAAACTGATGTTGACATTCAAGTATAGATTTTCTTGCTCCGGCAGCAATGTATGGGATGAGTTCAGGGTATCTTTTTGATATTCTGACTTGTCTTTGAGTCAGAGCTTTCACTTGGTTTGGTGGGGATAGTTGGATGTTATGGTCCGGCGAGCTGTAGTCAAAGCCAAGACTCCTAAAGTAAAAAAAATGTTAAAACAAAATCTTGAAGAAAAACATGCAATTCTCTAAGAAAATTTTCGTTAAGTATGGAATGGTGCTGCTGACCTAGCTACTGATGTTAACCATGAAACTCTACTTGTTTCTTCAGCATAAAAGACATATAAATCAAACAACAAATGCTCTCTTATACTCAATGAAGATTCAAAGAATTCAAACTGTTTGAACTATATTCGCACTGGCAAACAACGAAAACTCTAAGTTGACGTTTCAAACGTTTAATAGTTCTGTGTGAAGACTTGGAAAAAGCTTGCAACCGAAAAGACAAGATTAACGAAACGTGACGACCTCATAAAGCAATGTTGATGTCAGACGTGAAAACGTCAAAACGTATCAAAAAGTTGCCATTATATCTATCAATGGAGATAGTTGGTTCACTTTAGCAAATGACTCTTGGAGCAATGTCAGAGAAAGCGTAGTTTCAACTATATCTGAACAAAAAAAATCGAAAACTTACCACCAGCCACTGGCCTGCGAAAGAAGTCCAACAAATAGACTGAAGGAAAAAAGTATCGTCATCGTGATCATTCTTCGGAAGGTACCTTGTGTTATACTGCACTGTAATGCACTGCACGAGACTTAGTGCCGTTCTAACTCCTCATTGAGACTGCCTGACCACTAAATAACCTACCCACGATGTGATTATTATGAGTACAAAACAATGGATTATGAGCCAATTTGAGTAAGAACCACTTAAAAGATGTGAACGTTCAGGCAGGCAGCAGGTCTGCATAAAAAGCATCTAGGAACAAAAGCAGCTAAAGTGTTAACTAATTGCTTATAATTACCCGAAAGAGTGATTCACATTCCTCAAATTAAGTCTACACCCACTGAGTCGGTGTGCCTTCAAGCCTTAAATCATCCGTATCTTATGATGCAGCATCCCTAATGTACCATGTTCTAAGAACCTTACGTACTTCAACAAAGTCAACGGTAAATATTGGCCAAGGTGGGTACATGAGTAAGCAAGTTTGGTGTTTTACCGTTAGGACAAGGGATATCCAATCACGCACATGTTTTCTAAGGATAACACCTCGCTATTCAGATGTATTATACCGTAACAATTGCTAGTGGTAATCAAGCAATTAAATCGAGCCTTTTTCACTCAAAGACACCGTCCGATCAATGAGAACCTTTCGTGTTTCTTATAAACAAAACCGTAGAGTGTTTTGTTCTCGGCACCAAGAACTCAAAATAGCCTAAAAATTTAGCAACTCGCAGGACTCTAATTTGGATTAGGTACTAAAAGTAAACTTTTAATTCACAAAAAATACGTTCTAGTCTTCACTAAAAAGAGTTGGAAGTTTTATCAGGCGTATTGTTATTGTAGATAGGAAATGGTTGAGGCTTTCTGGATATGGGCGATTGATTTGGAATAGAGGACAATGATATAGCAGAGAGTAACTTCAATAATTCCCTGACAAACCCAAACAAATCAACTTATTATTAGCCTGAATGAGATGAAAAAGAAATTAACGGTGTCTCTTGGACCTGGAGCCGCTAACACGCTGATGGACGTCGCATTCTTTAGCCAATTAACTAAGGAAAGACCCCAAAAAATAAAGTATTGATATGAAAGGATCCTTGGAACACGAATTTTGGAATGCCTCTTCACTGGACACAACTTGAGTAAGTCTTGAACATGATCTAATAAGACTTAAACGTGATTACTTGAAATAAGAAAATAGGGTTAGAATTAATTAATCTTTAAGAGGCAGATAATAAGTCGAGTATTAAAGATAATATTTCATCCATGTACTATGACAACATGGATTCAAGGTTTTCCTATCATGTCAGGAAATATTCGAAGTATCCTTGCGATGCTTTTGTTTTTGGGACTTTTTAGTTATTTGATAAACACGAACCTTCGAATAAGCTTTCAAGACAAATTAACTTGAATGATTTGATGACTAAGCGAATTAAAATAGAATTACGACGACTGGAAAGATAGATTAATTAAAGATACCAAAATCAATAACGACAGCGTTATTTATAAATGCCCTTCTTCTTTCAGCAATAGAATCCCTACTTTTTGGGCTATGGTTTCCAATATCAATGTAAAGATTTTTAAAAGCTTCAGATTAATTGAAGTTTTGTGAAATTGAGGAAATAATATGCGGTTTCTCATTGGTTAAAAGTTTTTGTCCCATGCAGCTGAGGCTTGTCTCTCTGACGCAGTGCACGAGTCAGCTTAGTGTTAAACTATTTACCGCTCAGTTTTAAGCCGCGTTTAGGATATTACACTCGTATTCCCCGAGGGCAACGTCGTTGTTCTCGGCTTTACGCGGCAAGTAAGAGGTAATTAACTGGGTGTATCGTGCTTTTGTTTCACGAAAAAACTCACGAGGGACGTGTCTTGAATAAAAAAGTCTTAGATTTTCGGGGAAGATATAGAAAAGGAATGGTTTTAGGGTGTATAACTCTTTTCTTTTTTCCCGTTCTTATCAAAATCGTTTTGGACTCACACTTTTAACCGAACTAGGGTTTTCTGGAAGACTTTTTTTCAGCATAAGCTTTGACTTCTTTGTTTATCAATTTTGGAGGTGTCAAAGAGGCATACAATGGATCGAGGTCTTTGTATCCTTCTTGAAAATATAACTTAGTTGACTTTCATTCTTCTTTTTTTTTTTTTTCTTTTTTTTTTTTTATTGAAGTTATTGATCCTTATATCAATACATGCAACTCCTTCGTTGTTTACACTATACCTTAGCTCTTCAAATAGTCCGGTGTGGATCCTTTGAGCGACACGATTCTTCAAATCCCAAAAAAAATCCTATTTGCACCAGAGACAACAAATGCATTCATGCTACAGCTCAGATACTAAACTTTTTTTAATGTTGTTTTGCATCGTATTTTTCTTTTGGTTTACAAATAAAGATTTTTTTTAGATTCACTTTACATGAAAGATTGAACTTTCTGAAACAACTATTAACAGTTACACTTGCATGGATTTATTTAAGACAACGCTGTCTTCCGAACTGATACTGAACATTGAATAACGACTCCAACCGTATAGCTCGAACTTTACTAACAGCTTTGTGAAGCCAAAACTAGTTTCAACTCAGCATAGCTCAGCATGTTTAGTTATGTAGCAAAGCAGTTTATCTCATTTAGTGTATCCATACAAAAGCTTCTTCTATTTTTACCTTCAATCTCAACTCAGTATTTACAGCGTAGAGAGCTCAGTCTGATCTCGGAAAGACAACTCAATTAGGGCCTAGATAAGCTATGTTTGAACGTAGCCAGTATGTTTTCTCTTTTCCTTTCTTTCTTTCTTTTATTTGCTTATTTTTTTACCGAAAAATTATGCTTAGCTCTGGGCCATTACTACTTTTCAGTAAAAAATCTGTTGTAGAATTTTCCCATTCTGAATATAAAGCAAAGAGTACATGGGAAAAAAGTGAATGCCTTTTTTATTCAACTAACTGAACCTAAACATGAATCTACTGTTTCATTTTATTTGCAGATCGTCGTGAAGACTAGATACTGCAGTCATGCATATTGAAGAACTGAGCAGCAGTAAAGGGCAGGTACTTTAGTGCTATTTAAATAAACCATAGTTAATATTAATTATAAATATACTGGGGAAAAAGGGCTTGTCTTGCGAATATGAAAATACTATGTAGAAGGTTCTTCTTATTGATAAGCAAAAGCCAGGCTAAAAGAACTTCGAAACATGCATTTACTAGACATCATACGGGAAGTCAAGACAAGCGAAAGAAAATTAAACTGCCAATGAGCAAATTTGAATTTTAAAAGTGTTCTTCTCTATATATAGGAGGGCGGGTTGTTTCAGTGAGCAGTTAGTGAAATAGTTTCTTTGTTTCTTCAAACTAAAATGTGAATTCGTGATATGTATCTTGTGCCGGAAAACTGAAGTAAAGTGTCTTATTTGGCAATGGACCATTCTTAGTAGTATCGTGGATACGAGACAAACATGAAAATATAAAACAAATCACACTCTTTCTCGACGGAATTCTTTTGTATTTCCATGTTAAACTCGTATTCAACACAAGTTTAAGAAGGGTGCATTAAGAAAATGAAAAATAAATATGTTATATTCTTTATGGCTGGATAGTTTATCATGAGTGTTAGGGAAAAATATTCATGTTGCAAGAGAAGTTCTGTCACTGATCCATAAGAACAATCAATTTCGTTTCCGTTCGCTTCCGTTCGCTTCCGTTCGCTTCCGTTCGTTTACAGTGAGTGGCAGTTTGCGAACTGTAGTTTCTAACTTTATTCAATTCTCATTCCTATTCTGTTTTGTAGTTGTGAGAACTGGAAAGATTAATTCCTCCTGCAAACCGAGAAAACAGCTCAAGGTGCCGGCCAATAATAGATGATAATGTTGTTTTTTCATGACTGGATCGTTCACCTGGGTAGTATTGTATTTTGAAGGTAAATAGCTATCCTTTCTTTAATATTTTATCTTATTTAGAACCGAAAAAATCGATTGAGTCCTACCTAAATTATTCTTGCCATTCTTGAGAACAACAAATATTCTTAACTTCGTTATTTTTTTCAGTGGAAATATTGTTGTTTTCCGTTCTTAAATATTTGGATTTTTTTTTTTTTTTTTTTTTTTTTTTTTTTGCAGTACAGTTGTGCCATCAAGAATTTACGAAAAAAAAGATAAGATTGTGGAGAAAATAGACGAAACTCGTTTCTGATTTCGACTTAGCAAGCGAAGGCGAATACAAGACAACATGGTTAGCTTCTATTAAAGGTAAAATCACAACAAGTGCATACTGTTATAGTGCAGACAAAGTTGCAGAGAAAGGGCGAGATACCTTTATAACACTGATGGCTCATTCGGCATGTCTGGAAACCAGTAGCCAGTTAAGCACGGGATAGATATGCGCTGCCAAGCTTCTGTAAGCAGAAATTTTTGTTGGTTCTTTTTTGATTTCCATTTTGATTATAGAATGAGGTTTGACAACAACCTCTAAGCACTGCTAGAATGCTGCCCTCTTGAAATAACTGAAGTACACTTAGTTAGCTTTATTTTTATTATTTTCTTCTGTAGAATAAATGAAGTATTTTTTCATTAGTAATAAAATAAAATACATTTCGATGCTGCCGACTGAAGTAATGCAGATGACACTTGGTCAGACTTGCTCAGTGGTGTCAGTGTTTCATCGGCACTGAAAAAAAATTGATTCAAATAACCGATTTGTCGCACTGCACTGAATAGAAAGTCCGAGTGATCTTTGTATTTTGGTTATGCTAAAATAAATTTATCTCCATCGTCGAAGTTATATCTTGACAGTAGGATAAAAATTTTCACTCGATCATAATTTATTCGATTAACTTCATCCCAGTTGGCCAAATATTCGATTTGTGTGAAGATGTCAGGATAGTGATCAAGCTTTTGTTTTTGTTTTCTAATATTATTTTCGTTCGCCTACACAAAATGGCGTATTGCATTGCATTGTTTTTGGGGTACAACAGCGCATTATAGTTAACATGATTCTTTTTAAAATAATGACGAATTCCAGTAGGTTATCCTTTCCAGCCCTGGCAAGGCAGATTGCGATGGGATTAATCTGCGATGGGATTCGAATTTCTACGAAAAAAGCTTTTCACAATGCGAGTTGCTTTGTGTCACTTTGTGCGAGTTGCTAGGTCTGCATGCAAAACAAAGGCTAATTACGTCACATGAAGTATCGCTGTTGACTTTTTGCTCAGCAGCTGCTTAAAAGAGAGAGTGCAACAGTGTTATATTACTCACAACATTGACAGCTGTCAGGTGCACCCGGTTTATTTTGAGTGGATTACGCTGTACAAGCACAAAGTGCAATTGATCTTTGCTGGAAAGCAAAATGGCGCCAATGCTCCTCTTAACTATTCTCTCGTTGTTTTCTGTTTCCTCTGCAAGTCTGTCTGATGACTATGCCCACTTCGCTGCCCTAGATCCTGCAGAAAAAGTTAAGCTGTACTGGACCATCCATCAGTCGAACCAGAGCGTTTCCTTCGCTCTTGAGGCTGCTACGACAGGCTGGGTTGGTTTTGGAATATCTTCTGGGTCGGGTCGGATGACTGGGGCAGACATAGTCATAGGATGGGTAAAGGATGACAAACCTTTCTTGACGGTAAGATTCATAAATCTAATGAAAAGATAATCACTGAATGACTAGTCACAAAATGATCTTGCTCAATGTGCTTTTAAAATATCAGCATCAACCGAAACTCCAGTTGTACGACAACGGTTAAAAATTTGTGAAGTTCTGCAATGAAGAGTTTTTATTTCTATATGTATCAAAGGTACATTATATTGAACTGTAAATAGAAGGTCATACTTTGCAGCTTCTACTACTTCTATCGTTCTTGAATTCCTGATTTGACTCAACTTATAAGTTAAGTGAGACGGAACACATTTGTGCTGACTCACATTCCTGAATACCCCAGGTGAGCAAGAAATGTTTTGAAAGCTACGAATTCCTCAAGATTCTCTCAAGATTCTTGGTTATTATTATAGGGAATTTTAAAACGCTCCACGAAATTTACGCCAATTTTGATAAATGTTCTTTAAATAGAGCTTTGTTAATGAAATTACCCCCAAAAAGTTATATTTTTTAATTAACTAGTATTTACATAGATTTCGCGTTTTGAATGTGCTCAAATCAAAGAAGCTCAGTGGTGGTGAATTCTTTGATAAAATCCCAGAAAGTAACGTTTGTAGCACCGCTTTACCCACTAAATAATCGCCGTATGCAGTTTGATCAGTACAGCCCAAGCGCAACATGACACCGTACAACTACTGGCCCTTGATGCGCCAACGATAAAAAGATGAAACAAGGCGCTACCGAGAAAAAAAGAAATAACATGAGACCGGCTAAATAATAATATAATAATAATAATAATAACATGAAATCAGCTAAATTTACCCTGGATCCTAGCTGGTAGGGTATATTTTTCCAGACTCCTGAGTTTTCTGGACGCCTTTCGCCACCATTCACTTATTAAATTACCTTGGGTCAGGTTACTTGACAATGTCAATAAAGTTCAAATTACTAAAGTCACATGTGTGTCAGAGGACCCCCCTGAACTCTAGTGGAAGAATTCAAAATTTCTATTAAAGCTTGTTTTTATGTGTCATCACTTTTGATAAACAAAATGACAGGACGCACTTCAAGATATTCGCAACCTTAGCTATAATAAACTTGAAACAAAACATATGATAAAATCAATAAAATTGGGCTCCTATTTTGGATTATTAGTATGATCCCCTTCCTTTCCTTATTCACAGGATCGCTACGCCGAAGGACAATGGATGCCAGAAATAGACGAACACAACGACTACCATTTGACTTTTGGTGAAGAGAAAAATGGCAAAACCATTCTCAAGTTTTACAGAAAAATCGATACATGTGATAAAAAAGATATAAAGTTGACGGTAACAGCAAACAAATTATTTTTGTTTATCTGTGTTTTTTTTTGTTTTTTGTTTTGTTTTGTTTTGTTTTGTTTTTTGTTTGTTTGTTTCTTTTTCTTTTTCTTCTTTCTTTTCTTCCTCTGAAGCCCCGTTTACAACAGCGATTTTTTTGTGATTTTGTCCATAACAAATAATGGAAAAGAATTTACTTGTAAAGTTTTTTTCAGGATACCAATATTTTCCTAGACGAATGTCTCTTTTGAAGGATGAGACAAAAGATTTCATATTTCCGAAAATTGCCACAAAAATCGCCGCAAAAATCACCAGTGTAAACGGGACTTGAAAGAAAAACCCGGCTTTTCTGTTCGAAATTTGTTTAGTGGAACCTTAAATTTCAAGGTACGGTTCCACGGTTAAATGATATTTTGAAATGGTATTTAGGGTGTTGGGTTTTATGAAGAGAAAGAAACCATCCCTACTAAAGTAACATGTGATACCGTGATGTTATATAGGATTATATTTAATGATATAATTACGATAACTTATTCCCAATATTTTCCTCACTATAGGAAGGAACCACCAAAGTGATCTTTGCACTGAACGACGAGGATCCAGTGTCTCCCACGCAGATGAAGGGACACACACCCAGCGACAGAAATGCGCGTAGCATCTTGTTGCTGAACTCTCAAGGAAACAGGGACAAACCCGATCCATCCTGGTCATCATTTAATATACTCAACAAAAATGTACGTTAAGGCGATGTTACACTAGACGATTTTTAGCGCAACTTTTTTGTGTCAAAAGTTGACCTCGTCTAATTCAAGAACCTGTTATGCTAAGATTTTCCATTTAGTCCCCCTTTACATAAGAACCTGTTTTAGGCTAAAGTTTTAAAGCAGGTTCATATTTTATCAAATAGAGTCAAAACTAAACTAAAAAACATATAAATCAAAAAATAAACTGTACAAAGATTGTACACACGGTAAGTTGTAAATTACTTATAATGAGGTTTAAACTGCAAATAGGGTTTGTATAGAGTCACCACGTGACGGCAGCCATGTTAGATGGCAGGAACAAGTGACAATCGTTTTACATGAGAAAGAACTCAATTCCCGAGAGCAAAGGGATTTTATTGTTCTACTATCTAACCACAGGCAGTCCAAGCTGGATTATGGGCGCCGGCACGTGATGGTGCAAAACCTCTATTGGCTTAGATTGCAGTCATTTAAAGAAGCTCTTGCATAATGTTTATCATTAATAGACCACGCCTGCCAAAAACCAGTCGCTTTTTCCTTAAGAAAATAAGAACCTGTTTAAGAACCCAAAAAGCCAAACCTTGCAGCAAACGCCATTTATATAAGAACGTTTTAACGTCCAGCTTGGAAAAATCTAGGTCTTATAAGCGGGTTTTTAATGTATGCAACAATGTTGTAAGTTTTGAAGGTCGTTCAAAAAACCTGCAACATCTTGCAGCAACAAAACATCGTTATAGATTATGACCGTGCGCCACGTTTCACAAGAACATATTTGCGCAACATTATTCCACTTTAATGCGAATTTGGGTCTTCTTTTTATTGCTCATAATAAATATTAAACAGAACTTTTATAATTTCTTCACAGTACGAGGTTCCTTCCAAGCACACCACTTACCACTGCTCCGTGCATAAGATTCCTGACTTCCCAAAAAAGAACCATGTCATTCGAGTAAGTGTAAAATATTCTTATATGTTCTTTCCTAATGCATCAAAATACGTAAAAATAAATAAAAATTTTTATTCAATTTGTTGTCAGTGGGGAACTTCTCGTTCTGGGTGCTATTAAGGGGGCCTTTGGTTGAAAAGAAAGAAAACGCGTGCGTGATCATGTGTCCAGTTGCGAAGCATGCGGGGAGTGGCAGAACGCGAAAGAAATGTTAGGTGAAGCAAGACGCATATAACGTACTTCTCAACACTTCTTGAGTATTTTGTCAATTCCCAAATGCTTTACAACTCCACACAGCGCTACAAGCAAGTTTTTTAAAATATATTTTATTAAGTTCAATTTAGAACAGCCGTTACTTTGGATAGACGAATGACGAAATAGAATGTGTACGCACGTGCTGTGTGTTCTCATAAAGCATGCACCGCCATCCAAATAGAAAGCGAGTTTTGTAACAGTTTTTTCATTATCAATAAACATCATTATTAACAAACAAAAAAGAAAGAAAGAAAGCTGAGAAGGGTCTGGATATGAGAATGCGGTTACATTATAATACTAAATACTTCTTGTCGTGGCTTATACTGTTATATGTGGATTTCAGCGTCGGGAGTTTTCTGGCCCGGCTAGAACGCGCTTTTCCTCCTAACTCAAGTCAAGCAGAACTTTCACCTCCCAAACCTAAGTATATAGCACAAATCTTACCTGTTTATTTTACATCTCCAGTTTGATCCTGTAGTCCAGCAAGGAAACGAAGGCGTTGTCCATCACTTCATAGTTATGGCCTGTGACAAGGATTTCCCAGGTGTACATCTTAATGCCAGTGTTGACTGCGATGACTATGCCAATATGCCTGCTGAGGTTATGAAGTGCCGTGGATTGGGGGTCTTGGCTGCCGCTTGGGGTGTCGGGGGTGGGGTATGTATGTTACTTGATTGTTGATTTGGTTCTGCACATTGACTCAGACCTCTCTACCTTGGGCAGAATGTTTTCTTTTTCTATTTTTTTATTTCTATATTGTGTTTGTATTTTCGTTCTGCTCATCTCTAGTCAATACATGCCAAGTGTTAGTGTTTTACAAAGTTTATTTTCTTTTACTTCAGCCATTCGTTTATCCACAACACGTTGGATTCCCTATCGATGCAGAGCACATTGGGAGGTACTTTGTAATGGAAGTACACTATGACAACCCAGACCACAAATCAGGTATTAAAAGGAAGTCAATTCTGTTCTCATTCTGACATCGAACTGCAGTCTGAGGTTTGCGGTACCTAGCAAAAAGTAGTACTAAAGGTCTCTCAATTAACAAGATAATGGCGCGAAGTTAAATATAGGAAACCTTTTTAATTTTAAAAATTACCTACGTACAGTTTTAAACCTAAAAGTTTAAGTAACAAATAAAATCGCTATTGCCCTTATTCGTATACCGTTTACATCATCTCTTCATCATTATAGTCTCTTGATTTCGTTTTACATCAAAGTCTTCTTTGCGTCTTTTTTTCCAGGCATTATAGATAACTCAGGCGTACGATTTTTCTACACTCCTAACCTACGTAAATACGATGCTGGTGTATTTACAGTAGGCAGCTCTGTCTCTCCTTGGCTCATGGTCCCACCTAAGCAAAGGAAGTGGCTGACTACAAGTTCTTGTTCCAGAAGCTGCACAGAAAAGGTAAAAAGAAACTTGAACGTCTGGCATCTTTCTTGAACGCTTCTCCGATTTCGCGCAATAGGTTATATATAATCAATAGGCAACATTTTCGGGCCAATTGTCGAATTTTTACCAGCTCAGAATACATCTGCTGATTGGGCATTTTATGGAAGGCGGTTCTTTTCCATTCATTCTAGTAATAAGATTCATTCATTCTATAGTAATAAGATTCATTCGCTACCTTTAACTGATTATTAACATGTAATACCCCCGCAATGCACTCTTGCCGAAAATCAGTGCCTAATCATCCAAATAAGATGCATTTTAAAAATAATTTTAAAACAAGAGCGCGCAATATATTTTAAATGTGATCAATCAACTTCAACTGGTTTCAATATGATTGCTTTCAGCATCTTAAGAATTCTTCTTTGCCTGAAACAGGCATTAAGATCTTTTCCGCGTTTCTGCACACACATCTGAGCGGTAAGTGAAGTAGTAAAATGGTCAAGTTTAATAGGGTTTAACATACTTTATTCATACACCTATTTCAAAAAACGTCGTCATCGTCAAAGGCGATAGGCGATAGGCCATTCCGACATGGTAATGGTTTCGTTAAATACAAAGGCATCGAATCAGTCTCAACACTAAGGTCCGTGTTCTTAACGAGAATAAATAGCTCTTATTAACCGAGTGCGAGGTCCGTACCGTAAGTTATGGACCGAGTTTTTTCCACTGCCTTATGGCCCAAGCGCGTAGCGCGCGGGCCATAAAAAAGTGAAAAAAACGAGGATCCATAACTTACGGTACGGACCGAGCAAACGAGGTTAATAAGATATTTATTATATGGCAAGGCATTGAGATCAAAAAGAGGCGAAGCAACAAAAAGTAAAGTTGACAGCGCATGTCAAACAAGAACTGCATTGGAAGGGCTTCCTGTAACGTGCCAAAAGTCATGTAGTGTTTGAGTCGCTCAAAAGGCGAAGTTTTAGTTTACTTTGAAAGAATTTAGCTAAAGTTTAAAGTTTTCTGAAATACTAGTTAACAAAAGTGAGGCTTTCTTTTGCAAAACATGGAAATGCAAAGCAAAAAAGGCCTCAAAAGAAGACCTCAAGAACTCAACATGAGATTGAGAAGAAAACTGTCGTACTTCAAACTTCAAGATATTCACAACCAAGATGAAAAATACTACCGTCATCTTCCGTTTGTTTTCCTGCCTTTTATTGGGGGAAAAACTCAAAAACTGTCTCCAGAAATGAATGAGAAGCTTTGGAAAATTACGGCTGGCTGAACATGGATAGTTTTCGTCAATTTTCAACGTTTTGACTGTTTGAAGCAGGCCGCCATATGTACAATGGCTGAAGTCATGAAGAAGGCACACTTTCGACTCAATTAAAAAAGGTACTGCCAACTCTCCTGTCTAAAAATACATTCAAATTCAAGTGGGGGTGAAATATTACTGAAATATGGAAATACTTCAAGAGCGGATGAGCCTAGAACACTGCTTAAAACGTTTACGAAAGAAACTACTGGCTTCTTCACCCGATCGATTCAGATAAGTTCAAACTGGACGTTGTTAACTCACTGAAATAACAAATTTACGTTAATTCTACTTGTAAACCTATCTTTATTTCATTTACTGACTTATGTTTCTGCTTTTTATTATATGGTAAGGTAATTTCACGCGCTATGATTGGTCAATTTGCTGTCCATAACTTACGGTACGGACCGAAAAATGAAATGGTTCACTGAGTGTACGTACTTATGATCTTTTAAAACATTCAAATCTTTATCAAAAAAATATATTTCTGGATAAAAATCGTCGGAAAACCTTCAATAAATAATTAAAGATAACTGAAAGTCACTGGCATTTAATGTAAAACTTATCAAACAAGCGACAACTCTTTCATACAAGCGAAACTCTTTCGATCAAGGCTCTACACGGCACTAGTTGAGTGATTTTGTACGACTAGAAAAAAACTAGAAAAACTAACTATATTAAAGCTAAAACTATGTCAAACTACGAACTAAAGGGTGGTGAACAGCGGCTAATTCAGTAAATGAAATAAAGATAGGTTTACAAGTAGAATTAACGTAAATTTGTTATTTCAGTGAGTTAACAACGTCCAGTTTGAACTTATCTGAATCGATCGGGTGAAGAAGCCAGTAGTTTCTTTCGTAAACGTTTTAAGTATTCTTAAAGTGTTCTTGAAGTATTTCCATATTTCAGTAATATTTCACCCCCACTTGAATTTGAATGTATTTTTAGACAGGAGAGTTGGCAGTACCTTTTTTAATTGAGTCGAAAGTGTGCCTTCTTTATGACTTCAGCCATTGTACATATGGCGGCCTGCTTCAAACAGTCAAAACGTTGAAAATTGACGAAAACTATCCATGTTCAGCCAGCCGTAATTTTCCAAAGCTTCTCATTCATTTCTGGAGACAGTTTTTGAGTTTTTCCCCCAATAAAAGGCAGGAAAACAAACGGAAGATGACGGTAGTATTTTTCATCTTGGTTGTGAATATCTTGAAGTTTGAAGTACGACAGTTTTCTTCTCAATCTCATGTTGAGTTCTTGAGGTCTTCTTTTGAGGCCTTTTTTGCTTTGCATTTCCATGTTTTGCAAAAGAAAGCCTCACTTTTGTTAACTAGTATTTCAGAAAACTTTAAACTTTAGCTAAATTCTTTCAAAGTAAACTAAAACTTCGCCTTTTGAGCGACTCAAACACTACATGACTTTTGGCACGTTACAGGAAGCCCTTCCAATGCAGTTCTTGTTTGACATGCGCTGTCAACTTTACTTTTTGTTGCTTCGCCTCTTTTTGATCTCAATGCCTTGCCATATAATAAATATCTTATTAACCTCGTTTGCTCGGTCCGTACCGTAAGTTATGGATCCTCGTTTTTTTCACTTTTTTATGGCCCGCGCGCTACGCGCTTGGGCCATAAGGCAGTGGAAAAAACTCGGTCCATAACTTACGGTACGGACCTCGCACTCGGTTAATAAGAGCTATTTATTGAAATGGGTGTTTCTTTAAAAGAATGCGTCTGAGACTGGTGGTGATAGCCAGATGTCTCAGAGTACGAAAAACAGTTAGAGAGCACACTGTTCTACTGTTGCGCACAACATTGAATGCAAAATTGAATAAATTACCGCGTTGCTCGAATTGTTGCTCTAAACAACTAAAAGAACGAGCTAAGAGAAATAAAGTACGGAGCTACTTCAGGCTGCGAATTTTAGTTCTTAAATTACGTTGTGCACGCGTTAAACACCTGCCAATTAAATTTGACGCTTCTGTATAATATACTGTTTTCAAGAAATCTGCGACGTGGTGCATAGAGCGTTTTAACTCAGTCTCAAGATAGAGCCATATGTGTGTTCCTAACAAAAGAAACTAACAAAATTATTGCCAAAGCTGGTACACCAATATGGCGGCTGGGACGACATATCACTCACGTTTTCTGTTATCAGCAACAGAGCACATAACAGTTCCGCGGTGTGACCGAGCGTTACTCTGTTGAATAACATCGATTCCTTGTTGATGCAGGTCGTGCAGCATGGACTCAACACACTAGGGATGGTAAAGAACTTCCTGAGATAGCACGTGACGACAACTATGACTTTAACTTCCAGGTATGTAACGTACGAAACTGTAGATAGAGTAAACCTCTTGGGAATACGACAATGTACTGTATTGTACCTTTTTACCGTACGGAGGTAAAAAATAGAAGGAAAAATGCTATTTTCCCTAAACTTTGTATAGTCGTTCAACGCATCATGGACATTTCAAGTGCGCAATAAAAAACGGGAGGTGACCATTCTCGTTTTCATGCTACCTGATCTCAAGATGTGACAAAAGACGGCCTCGATTACGGATATGACAGTAATCCGAGGTCAAATAAAAATAGCACAATTCCAAATGCAATGCAAAATGTACGTGTTTTAAGCAACCTTTTAAAGGTAATCTTAATTACACTAGCTAAGCTAAGCATTTAATTATGTTTAAGTTATATTGTACAAATGCCTTATAGTTGAAATATGGAACTACGTGCGCTCTAGAGAGTCGTCCTGAGATCGAATCTTTCAGCTATTCTTACCAATAAATATATACCTTCGGGAAATATCATTTTTTCCATATTTCGTAGGTGGATGCTTTATGGTCTTGTAAGTCAATATGCGAAACAAAAAATGGGGTCACGAAATGTTCGAAAACTCACAATTTAGGTCGAGTTTTGCAAAAAAAAGCAAATTTTTGACTCAAAAAAAAAAGAGGACAAAGTGAAATTTAGATTAGAATAGAGAGGAAAGAAAGGAAAGAAAAGGAAAGAAACAAAACCAGAAGGAAAAGGAGACGGAGAAGTATAATTCTTGAAAAGGGTAACTTTCCTTTGGGGTTAAAACACACAGTCTGATCACTGGAAAAATTTATCGATTTGAGATGTTGGAAATATGTTGGAAGTTTCGACTTCCAACATATTTCCATACTATGGAAGTTAAAAAAACCATGGAAATATAATGGAAGTCAGCACTTCCATACCATGGAAGTCATGAAAGTGCAAGCGTCATGCAAACAATGTTCACGTTTTTACTAAAGAGTTTTAAACTTGGTTTGATTGCGACCCACTGCTCACTAGCGATATATGTAAGACTAAAACCGCTGAGAATGAGCAATATTTGTATCATTTACTTGTAGGACATCCAGTTCTTGCGAAATGAAGTGCATTTAAAACCAGTAAGTGAAAAGTTAATACGACAAAAAATATTGTGGGAATCAAGGGTGTGTATGTATGTATGTGTCGAAAATCTACGTCACACTTCCTCGCGTATAATATTATCCAAATATCAATATATGGTAACAACATACAATTTACAATTTTGTCATTAGCTGTGTCCTTGATCGATTATTAAGGATGTCGCTTTTGAAGAAGATCAGTACAAATTCATTTACGCAACAGACCTATGATTATATGCATTAGTTATAACTGGCTTACTTTGACATTTGCTCAAATTCTAGGGAGACGAAATCATCCATAACTGCGTGTACAACACAATGGATCGCACCAAGCTGACATTTGTAAGTGATAGTTGGGTAATGCTTCCGAATCTTATCATTGGAAGAATTAATAAGAAATATCCGACGTATTTGGAGAAGAAGATTAATATCCCGATTGTTGGTAGACTTTCCCTCTAGATTCAGTAAAGACGATTTTTTAGAATATCGAGTTTCAGGATTCCTGTTGACGCGCGGAGATTGGGCAAGTGGGACTTTTCGCAGTCTAGATTTTCGGCGGAAGTAAAATCCAGTTCAAAATATTTCCTCTAATGCAGGCAGCAACAATTTAGAATCGTAGCATAGGGAGGATCAGAGGGGAGCTTGAATGAAGAGGACTAAATAAGATAATTTATGAACACGGAGGTTCCGTTTTTTTAGGGCGGAGACTCGACGAGAGATGAGATGTGTCTGAACTTCGTGTTTTACTACCCATTCCTACCAAAGTTACCGCGTATTTGTACCGCTTTAGACCTGAAGGCAGGAGTGGCCATGATGGATAAACATTACCCAGCGTAAGTAACATTATTGTCCATTTGATACAAAGATAAAAAAAGAAGTTAAGTTTGGACCTTTTTTGCGTTTACTGATTACGCCACGAGCTTAAGGGAGTAATTGCTTTGTTGCCTGAGCCTAGTTTGAAGCACTCAACGCCAAATGGAATTGGATTTTAGAAGTTTTGCGCCGGACGGAAACTCAAGAAAAAACCCTTAAAACAAAAGAGAGGTCTACTCCAATAGAGGCTTTGCACCATCGCGTAACGACAGCCACGAGGATGGCAATAACAATACAATCGTTTTACATTCAATTTCCGAGAGCAAAGGGATTTTATTGTTATAACGTCTAACCACAGGCTATCCGAGCTGTATTATGGGCGCCGGCACGTGAAGGTGGAAAGCCTCTATATGTATGTCTTACTTGAATTCCACCTCACGCTCACTCACAACGTCAATTATGTCATCATACAACAACTTTAAATCGAAAAGAAGTTGTTTTAGAATACCAAAAATCCTTATGTTATTTTCGATATTCTATTCTTTGTGAACGCGCATATACAATAATTAGTTAGCCATGTTCTGGCTATTTAATTTCAAGATTACCGACCTTCAGATGGCTACTGAATATGGCTGAATTAGCGATTGGTATTAATTGATTATTTAACTTGGGGGAATCTTAAAAATCTTACTAGATTATTTTGATTTGATTTGATTTTTCCTTGAAAGCGAGGATGGGAAAAATGCATCGCTAGTATACAACCCTATCAAAAGAAGCCACGTAATCTGGACGCCAAAAATGACCGATGAATACAAACAACTGATTGCCGATGATAACCAGTTGTTTAGACCCTTTTGTTCTATGAAAACCGTATTCAATAATACACTTCGCGTGAGTATTCCTTTTATTTGTGGGTTCATGATCAGCTAAAATAAATCTTCTGAATGCAAAATCATTGGTAAGGAGATATTGACGCCTTTGCTCGTTGATTCTTCGTTCCTCCCTTTCTTTTCTTTTCTTTTCTTTTCTTTTTTTTTTTTTTTTTTTTTTTCTCTTTTCTTTTTTTCTTTCTTTTCTTTTTTGTCCTTTCTTTTTCTTCTTCTCTTATCCAATGATATTTGTTCCTTTGACCCCTTTTCCCCAAGAAAACGATCCCAGCTAATTTCTCCAATTCTACCCACAAAGATTATCCAAATTCTGGCGCTGACTGAATTTTTTAAATTTAGGATTCGCTGAATGACGCGGATTATCAAGGTCCTAAAGTAAAAATAACGACTCCGTTACCCGCACCAAAGGACCAATGTGATGTCTATAGCTCTGCAGTATGTACCTCTGGCTACTTGTTGTACCAGATACTGACCGTCACCTTCATCATCCTCACTCAGTGGTAATCCGGCGTTACACATGTAACACCATGTTACATATGTAACACCATGTTACATCGTACGAAAAATTACTGAGACGAACTTGACTTTTCATTTTTGGTTTTTGATTTTGATTTTTGTTTTTTGTTTTTTGTTGTTAAATTGTGATTAAAGTTTTTTTTTTACCTAGGATTTTTTTATTATTACGTGGTACTTAATTTTCAATTCCTCTCTTGTCCTCTTTCTTTCTTCTCTTCTAGGCAAGTTAATTTCTTTCAATAGCTGTTATCACAGTTGAACCCTCAATGAATAATTCTTTTGTTTTAAGAATCATACAAGTGAGGCTATCGGGCTAATTTAATGCTTGTCTCATTTGCATCTCATTTGCATGCATCCATAATAACTGCTATTTGATGAGCAGTGTTAGGCTTAGGTCAAACGTCGAACTTCACATAAGCGGTACGAATTGAAAACAATTCAATGGATAAAAAGGCGGTCTTCTTCTATGTCATTAGGTTCGACTCGTGGGGTTCGACATTTGACCTTAGTCTAAGGGGGGAAAAACTCCTGCATACTCGCAAATGCTTTGCGCTGGCATACGGCGTTCCAGCACGCGATGTCTGGAGGTATGGACCTGAATTTATTATGAATAGTTTAAAAAATATCATTATTGAAGTTGAGTAGTTTTAGGCGGTAAATCAACTTGGAAAGGAATCTGGTCACCCTGGTTAACTAAAGTTTACATTACAATATATTACAAGGTTGAGATCACTTGCGCTGTCAGTAAAAATTACTACCTGGAGACCTTCTAGAGCTGCGTACATATACTTTATTGGTATAAAGGGTCAAGTACAATCAGGGATTTAACAATATAGTCTAGTCATTTTATCAGTCTTCTAATGGTATACTTGAAGAGTTGAATCCACATCTTCCTGGGGGAAAAAATATTCTTCGGAATTCAGAAAGATTCCTGGGCCCGGTTGCATAAAGCTCTCTTAAGATAAGAGCATCCGTAAGTATTGTTCCAAAACAATAGGCCATTGTACTAAGACAATACTTACGAGTGTTTTTAAGCTTTTTTATCTTAAGAAAGCTTTATGCAACTGGGCCCAGGAGTCCATAATTGTACATTCAAATCTGTCCCTTACGTTGTTGTTGCTTTGCGCGAAATTCGATTTCTTCCTTTAAGGGGCTCCAATACTAGTAATACTTTATGCATTTTTTAAAAGAAAAATCAGTTGGCAAAACAGAGATTGCAGTTTTAGCTTGCGGCGATATTTAGTCCGTGCTAGTTGTATGGTAAACGTAGCTAAGACTAATGGGAAACCATTTTATACTCTTACAGCATTTCGTACTAACCAAGTTCCACTGCTCCCCTCTACTGCTTTCCTTTTATTATTTTTATGCTCAAGACATCAGTTGATAAGAAAAGGGTGCATTTGTCATACAGTTCTGTGTTAGCCGACGACAAGACCTTTGGCTATCTTACCTTGTTTATGAGCAGTCCTCCAAAGCAGACGCCCCAACCCGACTGGTTGTTTTTCCTTGAGGACACTTGAGACAAGATTTGGAAAGTGCTTTCGGTTGGTAGCTTCCTATTGGACATGCTAGACAAGTAACGGCACCTCCTGTTGTAACGTGTGCATATTCCCCTGGCTTGCACGCATCTTCAAAGCAACAGTTATGGATAGTACATATTATCAGTAATCCTAAATATTTTCTAACTAATTCTCTAAAAAAAAAAATTTATTTCGCAGAAAGAGATGTACTGACACCCAGTACCTAACGTTTCAACAGGTCTATGGGGTTGATGACAAGGTACACAATGTAGAGGGTCCTGAAGGGTGGGGTACTAAATCCATTTCCCAGCCCCGATTTTGACTAATTCCCACATATCCAGCCTACGTTTTGCTCACCGTTATAACGGTCATAACATTGTAAAGTTTTAGTAGAATGACTTGTCACTTATTAACCAATCAAAAACGTTACGATTTTTACGATGATTACGTAAATCCCTTGACAGAAATCCGTAGAACTTACCATAACACTGAGTAACATTCGTGGCTCCTTGTTCTATCGAAAGTTTTCCTGGTGGACAAGGCTTACAAGAGGTTTGGCCTATGTTATCCTGGTAGTTCCCAACTTCACACAGATTACAGGATTGTGTGTTGTTGCTGTAGTGTGTCCCTATTGGGCATTCGACTAGAGAAATTGAAAAATGGAGTCTGCAGTCAATGGTTTTGTTCTTTTTAGAACAATATACTATATATATAGATAACAATATATATCTTCCACGACCCCGGCTTTAAAGTTTTTTACACAACAAATTTTTAAAATATACTCATGGATTAGTTGGAGTAAATTTACTTCGATAAAGTTTGAGAAATATTTCATACAAATTACACGAAATTTTAGAAGCAAGAGCTGGTGGGCTTCTTCGTGTTCTGAGTTCAACCAGGGATTTAGTGCAACATGGTGGTCTGTCGGCTCTTTGTAGAATTTAATATCAAACAACGAAGTTAAAATCCAAAAAGCGCTTTCCTAATACTGTAGCAGATATTATGGATGCATGCAAATGAGACAACGAGTATTGTATTGGCTCGATAGCCTCACTTGTATGATTCTTAAAACAAAAACGATAGCTCACTTGTGGGCTCAACTGTAATAACATGTATTCAAACCACATAATTTTCCCTTGATATTTATCGTGTTTACTAGTAGTCTCCTAAGCAACCGCTTTTAGGGCCTCACACAAGCCTTCAGGGACATGCCCTTTTCTTGCATTTTGTTAGTTTCCTACAGCACTGATTTCATAGTGCTGCCCCCCCCCCCCCCCCCCCCAACCTTTTTAGCTTTTTAGCTTTTTTCATGTGACCTCAACGGCAAATGACTTACGAGTCTAAAACGAAAAGCAGTTTTATAAACAACGCTTCATATTTTTTTCTTTGTGACATTGAGGTGGACGGTCATTGGGACCTTAAGCTTTTTTCAGCTTTTTAGCTACGCCATTTTGCAAATCATCTAATTTGAACCAATCGCAAGAGAAACATGTAATTTTCTAGCAATTCACAACAAGGAATCCATTTAAGTGTTCAACTTTTTGAACTCGCCGTTTCTTGAAAAAAAAAAAAAGCAGCCATCAAAAATTTTTGAAAGAGTTTCTGGATCAATTCTAGCGTCGATTAGATTTAAAACAGCAGTTGAAGTTATTAAAAATACTTTTTGCTACTAGCTGCTCAAGTAAGTTGAAGATATTTATGCGAAAAACCGAGGGAAAATAAGATTCGGCATCTTTCCATGTTGGCTTCTTGACGACTGTTCGTTTACAGCTCAAACCTTTTTGGACAGCTATTTTTTAAAGTGTGATTAAATGTAAGCTATGCGTAAGTAATTTGTTTTTAGATTAGTTCAAAGCTACTAGTTCGTTTAAATAGGCGGTTATAAATAGTTTTGAGGCGAAAATGTTTGTTTTAAAAAATTACAATGGCTTGATCATCACAAAATTACTAGTCCTCCTCCTGACGGCTTGTCGAAACGACTGCTTGTCTTTCTGATTGTATGGCATGTATTTAACACGGTTTTCTTTATCAAAAAGACTTTTTTAAATATATTTCAAAATAGATATAATATTAAAGTGATAATTGAACGAACGAAATAGTCAACGTGCATGAAAGCTCGCAAAGCTGGTTTTAGTTTTTATTAACTTTCATCTTATCTTTATATAATTGCAGTGGCGTAGCGACAGTACACGGTATTCTCACTACACCACTGCTATATATTAAGATAATATAAAGACAATATAAATTATATAAAGATAATATACAGATAATGTAAATTATATAAAGCTAATGATGCAGAGTTGGAGAGGCGAGCACTCGCGTTTTGGCGCGAACATTTCTGCCAAATCCACAGGTAGCCCAACAAAATAGGAAAAATGGAAAATTTACAATTTTTAGTCAAATTAGATCCGCCATATATATAAGACTGACACCAAGTGTGCTTACCACAAATTGATCTTTCAATCTCAGAGCCCTGACCATCCAAAATCCTCTTCACTTTTGGTGCTGGACAAAATGCTGTGGCCTGTTTAGCCTCTACTGTAAGGCTTGGCATATTGGAGAGTGATGGAAGTTTTGTCTTCAGGTAGATCTCTAGATCCCCAAGCTCCTATAGTTTAGATCAATAATGTCGAAAAAAGTTGATGATGGTGATAATGAGGGATAGGTCATGGTGGAGTGAATATGTCTTCCGCGAATGAATATATGCCTTCAGCCTTGGGATGCATCGTCAGCCAAACATGCAAAATTGTTAGAAGCTATTGCCTTGCTTTGGATGTTGGGTTATAATGGAGATTTCAAATACTGTGTAGACTTTGATATGAAAACACTAGACTAATATAAATTATAACAAAACAGAAAGGGGTGGATATGGTCCGCAGGCTCTCTCTTTCTTTAGTCCCTGGATTTACATTATGATCAAGGATTGGTTGATTGGTTGGTTGATTGATTGAAAATCAGTGTAGAATAAAATCATATGCATCGCAATAACATTTATTTTAATAACAACCACCACTACAGAAGATACTATAGAGGATTTGCATCATCACGTGATGGCAGCCCTGATGACAGGAAACACAACAAAAGAGTCGTTTTCCCTAAGAAACTGAAACCAGATTACGGACCTGATTCGTTATGGTGCAAAGCCTTTATAGCAATAAAAGGAAGATCAAAATGTTACAACTTCATGACAATCTACCTTCAGCATTTTTTGTAGCTTTTCAACCAAAATTTGATGGTCAGCGCTTGGATGTGTGTCGCTCATGATAAAATCAAAAGTGATGATTCTCTGCGTCTCTGACCCTCCACTCCGCTTAGATCTAATGATATCATAAAAAAATACCAAAGATTTAAGTTTTCAAAGAAAATCCTGATCCTGATGTGACTGTCATAGGGTTTCAAACGAGAGAGTGTAGATATATATACTGAATCGATATGCCGTTGTAAAACATGAATAATTATTATAAGAGGAGAATTAAGAGGGTGTGTGTGATGTTCTTGTAGAACTTCCCTCTGGATCCTTGATGCCCACACTTGGGTTATTATTTTGGCACTAAAAATGCTTAATTTGAGCAAGGTGGTTTGGCAACATTGTATAACGAGTGCTCCTGGTCCTCGTTCATGTCCCGTCCTTTATCATTTGGTTCATCACGTTTGGATCATTATTGATATTATTCCCGCTCATTATTTGTTAGTGCCATTAGACCCTCTGTAAGGTTATAACCCAACAGAGTGAAATCTATCATATGTTGGAATAGAATGCTGGCCTCCTTACCGCGATCCACAGTACACTTTAACATTGTTGACCACACAATCTAGACCTTGGCTAATATCACAAAGTAAGAATTTAGCCAATGGAGTATTTCTAATTGCAATGAGGAAGTTATTTCGAATCTGATTCAAGGCTTGGCCTTCGTCCCCTATGCAAGCTCCTGTGTAAAACGTGAACTCCTTCTTAGCTGCGCTCGCTGCCTCCTCGGCTGGTAATGAGAAAGTAATGAATATTAGTCACGGTGGGTGATATGGGTGGCATGTCTTGCTACTCTGCCGCGGTTTGCATACTTCGTTGCCTTTTTAGTATTGACAGGAATGGCATTTACTTTCATTTTTTCGATTTCCTGATCGGAAATTGTAGCAAAACGATTGCCGGCAGATGCCATTTTGTTGCCGACTCAATATTTCGAGATTCAGAGGTGAATATCGTACAATATTCACCTCCAATTAACCAATGAGCGCGCGCGTTCTTAGGAAGTACACGAATTGGTATATGCCAAGTAATTATATATACGGGTTTAGGAAGGAGACTAGACTTCGAACTGAGACTAGACTTACGTGCGCAGTCAGGCCAAGGTTTCTTTTCGCTGTTAGCCAGAGGAGTTGCAACTCCATTAGTCATTGTTTTCCAAATTCCATTTGATTCACACATATACAGTTGAGGTGTCGAATCAGCAAAGGCATATCCTTTCTTGCACTGCACGTTGCAGAACATTTCATAGTTCGATGACTGAACGTTTTTGTTACACGCTCGTGTTCCATGTTGCGGTGGGTCGAACAATGGACACTTAACAGCTAAAAAAGAAGGTTGTTATTTTTCTCATTAAACGTTGTTACACGCGCCTGTTCGGTGTAGCGGTGGGCCAAACGAATGGAATAGACATTTAACAGCTAAGAAGAGAATGCTATTATTTTTTTGTGGAAAGTAACAGTGCATTAATAGAACTTTTGCATGATGGCGTTATTTTATTATGCCATAATGCTTTGCGATTTCTTAAATTAAAATTCATGGTTTATGACGCCATAATGTCTACAATGCAAATGCTGTATCAGCGCATCAGAAAGCTTTTAACAAACAAGTTTGATAACAAAGTTACCTCACTAATTATTAACCCAGCAATACATAGATCAAATAAATAGTAAAACTCTAATTTAGCAGCTATAATAAAACCTACCTTCTCATCCGTTTAACAATCTATACCAATTCCAACCAGCAACAACCGTATCTACTAACGTACCCACGTACCTATTAACAAGCCTCACACCCAGCCGTCTACTGATCTTTTAAACTTAGGGGCGAACTACAACACACGAGTGCACCACTAGTTTCATAAATCATCCACTGAACCACAGAAACAACAATAGTATATCTCGACAAAGCTAACCTATCTACATCGATACAAGAATTGGAATTATCTATGAATTGGTGTTTAGCTTGAGTAAACCTATCCCCCTCTGCACCCTGCGGATACTTACGGCCTACTTCAACAAAGAATTCACAACTACCATTGTTATTAGCCCGGTCAAATGCTGTATAGATGACTTTATGTTTTCCCCATGGAAACAATACCCCAGGGTTTTTGTTACTTGAGATTCGAAGCGGTGGTTTGTCGTAGTTGTCTACAAATGTTGGGTATTTCCAATTTACGCGTATTAGGTTCTGGTTTGTTTCGACTTTGATGTCATCTGGGCAAGTCACAGCTGTTGGACGCTCCGTATCTGTAAATGGAATTCAATGTTATCACTTGGAGGCGTCATTTCATTGTACGCAGTGTTGTATAAGGAAGGGGGGAACAGACGCGCCTTCTCCGGCTTGCAATTCTGGTTTCCATTTTGTGTATTACTTTTGACCCTCAAAGTGTTAGTGTATATTGCGGAAGTTCTAAATTAATTTGATGGCGCTTACGGCTCCCACGCCTTTTGTTGAGGCTGGTGCTGGTTACTAGGGCCAGGCGTCCTTAGCGAGTCCACCTTATAGTGCGGGTTAAAGGGAAAGCAAAGAGTGCTTAAAGTGTATAAAGTGTCATTAACCGAGTATGAGAGAGAACTTACTTATATATACTTATACTAACTAATGCGCAACAAGCCCTTCATCATCTTTACCTTTAACCGTGACTTGCCAAAAGCAGGATGCATTGTTACCAGTTTCATCAATGGCTGTATATTTGACAATGTGGTACGTGTCTTTGATTTCAAAGTCTTTAACCGCTGCACCAACATCGTTAGTCACCCTTGGTACTTTGCCGTCGTTGTCTGTTGCCACCACTGTTGGTAGAGTGATTCGAGCTTTGTTTTTGCCTATGTCGTTGCCGACCACCCGAGGGGACGGGCAAACTATTGTAGGTGCTTGAACGTCTGGTGATACAAGAACGAAAGTTTGGAATGGCAAAGATTTATTATATCATTTAAGTTAACTACATGATGAACGGAGTAGAGAGTATCATGCAATATGTTTTTCTTCCACATTTTTTAAAAATTTGACCTTTTTTCTAGTGGGGAAAAAAACCACGCACGCACGCACGCACGCACGCACGCACGCAAAGGCCTCATTCATGGCAATTACTAATAAATCTCTCAAACCTTTACAGTAGGAGTTCCAAGGCGTAGACCATTGACCATTGGTTTGACATCGTCTGGCATCGGTTCCTGATATTTCATAACCATTTCTGATATTGCACTGTAGTCTGCAATAACTTGTGCACACTTGACTGTTGACGACACAGTCTTCGCGGTCCCACTTTCCGTTAGGGGGCCTTGGTAGCGGCGAACACGTAACGACTGATTGATTAAGCAAAATGAAATTCAGTCAAATAGAATAAATTTAGTATAATAATAATAATAATGGGAGTTTCTTATATAGCGCATTTCAAATATCTCAATGAGCTTTACATTCATGACCAGTGGAGGACTTTACGGGCTGCATATTAAGGCTTATTATACTATATTGCAGCTTACAATCATGAGTGTGAATTGTTAGTAGATTAGCATTATGCCTCCAAATTGGAATAGGCTGTTGAACCGGGAGACAATCCCACAGTATCCGTCTGATAGTTATAGATTGGGTCGGTCGGTTACCGGTCGGTCAAGTCGGTTTGTTGAACATTCCTTTGCTATAAGCGCTACAACTTACTCTCCTTTTTTTTCAGTGAGGCTGGTTTAGATCATAAGCTAGTATTTTATAGCGAATAAAGGGTGGCGTAGCGGTAATGCATTTGCCCCTCACCAGTGGGGTGTCGGTTTCGATTCCTGGACTTGGCATCACACGTGAATAAAGGTTGTTGAGTCTCCCTAATTCTCGGTTTTTCTCTTGATTCTTCCCTCCGCAAAACGTAACTGACACGCAAAATTATAATTTTCAGCCGGGTATCCATAAAATTAGAAAGTTTATTTCCCCTTACCTTCCTGGGCATATTTAAAAAAAGATCATTGGATAAAGTAAAACAAGTCTCACCTTTTTCTCTCGTTTCTTCCTGATCTCTGGGACAACTTTGCGGTTCAACGCCATTACAGTTGTCTCTTCTGGGCATGTAAGCCCAAGTAAAAGTATAGCTACGTCGCCTCTTTTGCGATGCACAATGATCATTACTGACGGGTTTGGAAAGATCTGTCCAGGAACTCCACTGACCTAGGCTACATACTGCAAAACGACAGGCACCTGGGGGGAAATCATTATCAAGATTTTTCATTTATTTTGATATTCAAGAAGTCCATGTTGCATTACTTTAGTCATAGTCCTTCTTTCTTTCATAGTCCTTCGTTCCTTCGTCCATACATGCGTTTTCTCGGGCCTCCCCCCCCCCCCCCCCCCCCCTCAATTCCTCTCTCAGCCAACTACTAATTCAATTCCTTTCTTCCTTGCTCCCTTAACAGTGCCCTCTTTCTCCTCCTCTCTCCTCCTTCCTTATTTATTTCCTCACTCGCTTAACCAATACCTCTCTATTACTCATCTTTCCTATGTAACTCATTCTTTAATTTCTTTCTTTAATTAAATGTTTTGAAAGGTTTTATCTTAATATAACAAGAATTTTGTTCCATTAGGCACGCAACATTTATGTTTGCGGGACGTAAAGAACTACTACGATTGCGGTGAGCTTCAAAAAGGATTTGCTTTTAATAGTGAATGAAACTACAAGTCAGTAGTCAGTATATTATCATCAAGCTTGCAGAGAATTACAGGAAAGAGGGATCGAGATGAGAGCCCATGATATTCAAGTGAGAAAAGGTTAGGAAATTAATTGATTTATTTGTTCGTTTTCTATGATATGTGTGTTTAATAAACCTATGCGATCCCCCCCCCCAATTCAGATCTCGTGTTATTTTTTTTCTTGGTTATTGTTCCTTTTTTTACGCTTAAGGTGGGTAATATAGAAAGATGAAGCTACTGCGCACACTCCGACGCAACGACGACGCCATTATTTGAGCCCACGATGTGCGTGCACATTAAGCTAATCAACCAATATGAGAGCGCGTAATATCTTACCTATGTTTTAGGGATATTATTTGGAAATTCAATTTAGATATTTTCAGATACATTCCTGTGAATCTTCCCCTTACGGTTGTGGTAAACGTCGCATATTATACTCACAGAATGTTCTGTAGTCATACTGTGCAGCTCCACATCTGCTTTTTATTCCACCACAGGAATTCTGTCTAATGACATACCTGCGACAAAAAGGATAATCATATATTATTATATGGACAACCACTGGACATGAACAATCGCGCACTCGGTACTAGGCTATCGGCTCATACCAGTAGTAGAGAAAATGTTAAATTGTTCACCGACCAATTTCTCAACCTTCTGTGAGAAAAAACACCACCAAAAAAAAAAAAAAAAGAAAAGAAAGAAAGAAAAGGAAAGAAAAAAATCACACACACACGAAGGGAACTTATAATAGCTTAATAGTATTTGGTGGTAAAGGCTAATGTTTTTTTATTTTACTAGAGAAATTTCTACTTTTCTCGCGAAACGAAAATCGTGAAAAGACGAACAAACAAAAACGAAAACACCAATAAAACAAATCATATTTTTAAAAATTAATAACCCCTTTTTTTGTTTTTAGACCAGCTGAAAAGCATTTCAAAGTTTGGCAAATCCATAGCTAAGATGACTAAATCGAATTTAAAAATACCTGTCTAAAGCAACTTAACACATCGGTCGACAACAAGATGGCTCAGTTACAAAACTACAACATGGTTGAATTCCATTTTCTAATGATCCATTGATTGTCTGCATAATAAATCAGTTATTCCACTCGCTCTCGTCGTACATGAGCTCATAGCCCCTGCCAGGAGGCCTCGTTGGCTATGAGCTCATATACGACGAGAGTGAGTGGAATAACTGTTAAAAAAAGATCATGACACCACATATTTCATTTCAAACAACCAACCAAATCAAATCCCCCTCGGGCCTCCCCCCAAAAGCAAAAAAAAAAAAGGAAGACCAAGCTGAAACTAAGTAGAAAAAAACAACAACAGGAGAGTAGAGGGTAGGGCAAAATCCAGTTACCTGACAGCTTCATTGTAGCTTCTTAAACGAGACTGCTTTCTACACGTCCCACTGGGGACATTCCCAGTCCATCGTGTCCAGTGGTTGTAGGGGCAGGAGTAGACTTCACGGCATGAACCTGGAAATGGAAAAAAAAAAAGATTGCAAAGTTGATGTAACAAATTCATTGGGGTATTTGTCTTTTTCTAGACAGACAGACATCTTGTCCACTACAGACCCCTTTTACTACTTCCCAATTAAAGGGTTAAAAATAAAAATAAAAACCCATAATTTTCTTGAGGGTTGAAAATCGAAATATTTTTTAATTGTTGATATTCTTCATTGTAGGTAGTGATTAGGTCCGCTTGGGATCTAAAGGGTAATCTTCGTTCACCAGGTGTCTTATCGCATAAGGCTGTGAACTTCACGGTAGAAATGGATATGATCAAAGCGACAAATATAACGGTGGTAAATCTTCTTTTAAATTTGTCTTTAAATATGATAAAATATGATTAAAAAAAGCAAGTTTAACTTAGAGGAAAGGAATTCGTAGACAAATAAGGAAGAAAACAACGAGGTTAAGCCCAGTAGAAATAATATTTTATTCACTTTTGAATTAAAAATAAATAGAAATAATAAAATAATAATAATAATAATAATAATGATAATGATAATGATAATAATTTAATCACTTATTGTGCGCGCATTCCATACAATGATCATGCGCGCATGACAATAATAATATATGTAACTATGTAACTATTTACAAATAAAATGAATAAATATATATTGATATATACTGAAACAAAACTATCAAAATGCTGATTTAAAAAGGTGGGTTTTAAGATGGCACTTAAACAAACTAACATCTTTAATGGCGCGAAGGTCTGCGGGAAGTGCATTCCAGAGAACGGGTGCCGCACAGCAAATTACCTGTCCCCCATTGTTTTCCTGGTCTTGCGATTAAATGGGGCAAGTAATAAACTTTTGCTAGATCCGTAAGTTATAACTCGCCTTATCCTTTATGTTGATAAGCTCAGAAATGTAGTTAAAATTAACAAAACATTTCAATGAACAAACAGAGGTTTTCAGTCTTCAACTAAGCATCTTGTCGAATAAACAAAACGAACGTAACACAAATCAAACCACCAAGAAAAAGAAGCAATTGACTGTCTTGGGTTTTCTTATATTTAATTTTCCTCTCTGGAATTTATTACTGACAACAACGTTGTCATCATCATCGTCACTCTCATCATGGTCATCATTATTGGCATCGTCATTGTCATCGTTATTGTCGTCATCATTCATTGTTATCATTACTATCATCATCATCATTGTGATCGACATTGTCATTATTGTCATGTTGCATCATTGTCGTCATTATCTTCAACACTGTAATTATTTTCACCGCCATTGTTGTCGTCATCAAGTTTTATTATCGACAAGTATTTCCTATTTTTACTGATATCCATGACGCTCGCTGCTCGCACGATTTGCCGACAAACTCAAGTATCGAAAAAATGTTGTTTGCGCACCTGCCTTTGCTTTCAATCAACCCACTTCCAACTGAGCAAACATTTACGGTCTTTTTTTTCATTTTCTATCTTTTTTTGTTAATCTTTATAATCATATCATAAAAAAATCTCTTGGCTATTACTTGACTCAAACAACTTTTTCATGTACAAAAAAATCTTTTTCGACAAAATTAATCGTTGGACATAATTTGTCGATTTAAAGTTCTTTGCGCTATGCGAATTGTTGATCTCTCAAGAATAAATAAATTTAGTAAAAATACACAGGTGATTATTGAAAATCTCGCGCGCTGATTGGTCGAGAAACTCACACTATCACACGATAATCACCTCCAGCGATAATCCAAAATGGCGGCCAGCCGCATTGCTGCTGTTACCCGGAAAGGAATTAGAAATAATGAAAGAAAATGCTGTCCCCAAAAAGACTAAAGAGGCTAACAAATTTGCACTAACTTTGTTCAAAGTTAAAAAAGGACTTGAAACAATCAAATAACAAATAAGCTCAAAAAAACTGTTTTGATTCCTAAAGTCGGAGTTCGCCTGTGTTGTAATTGAAAGCCGCGTTTGTCACTTCAATTCAAATTTTTAATTTTCTAATCAATTTTCTAATTTTTTTACAATTTTCTAATTTTAAATGTGTCTTTTATCTTCTTTTTTTTTTTTTTTTTCTTCTTTTTTTGAAAGAACACCTGTGTATTTATACTAAAACAATTATTTGCCTCAGCCTCAGTGAATATCGGAAAATGTTTACCTCGCCGCTCGAAGACTTGCGTCTCGGTAAATATTCCCCGATATTCAATTCGCCTTCGGCGAATAATTGTTAAAGTAAAGGAAAAAAGAAGGCCATGGGAATAAACCAATAAAAACAAGAGAATTTCTTTACAATTTACATCAGACAATTTCTTTACAATTTTCCATCTAAAATTTCATTTCTTTAAATGGTGTGATTATGATGTTGACTAATTCCACTTGCCAGTGTTATGGCTGTGTAAATACTTGGTTTTTAATTTTTACGAAATCAGAAAACCAAAGCTTAGCTAGGAGTAAATTAAAAGGTACTTTTGGGAAATAAAATATGGTGAACTTTATGCCTTTGTCACTGAGAAGAAAGGTTTTTAGGAGCAATACTGAATACTGGTAAAGTAGTAAAACCTCCTTAATGACAGAAAATGTTTTTTAATTGCTTCACGACTGTTTATCCAGTTTTCCAGAATCTTACTTAAAAATAAGCAATGTTCTCTTATGGATGTGATGAAGTGATATACTAAACTATATAGAATAACGCCTATTTTTTTAGTAACTTTTACAATGCAACTTGAATTTTGGTCGATAACGCATTGCTTAGCAACCCGTGCCACAGGCTCATAAGCGTCCTCCAAAATTTAGGAATTGATTTTTGTGGAAGGAGGAATGCTTTAAAGTCATCGCATTTTGTTTTTCATTTTTTATTTCAAATATGAGAAACCGTGCAAGGAACATATGAACACAAACTTACAAAGCTTTTTCCACTGACTCGAGTGACTGCATCCCCGGGAACTTGGGCAGCTTCCTGTACTTTTATGCCTAGTATAGATAAAATGGGCGTCCCTTCTTTGGTTGACACATGCTCCTTGTGGTGGGTTGGATGGCCTCCAATCATTTCGCCATTGGTGACGGCAGGTTGTCCACGAGCATGGACATGAGAATGCAACTTGGAAAAGCTGAACTAAGACTATGAGGGAGACCAAACAGCCTAACATCGCCATTTAGTTGTTCGTTGGCTACTGTGGATCAAACTGAATGACCCCGTTAGTCCTTCACTTTCACAGTCTTTGAGGTATATTATGTGAACTAACAAAAGTCTCGTTTAAGAGTTGATTACATTGGTTTCAGTTATTTGCTGAAGATTTCTGTTTACTCAGCTTTATGTTAAATCAGCTGCCTCAAACTTTCAACCATTTTATCTCAGTCACAGTTGAACAAATATATATTTTTAATTTTTCGTTCTAATTGCAGCATTTATTATATACTGACTTGTAGTACTACTGACCATGTACTCATAAATTTGATAATTCTTAAGGAAGCAATGAATATGTGGCTGGTCGATTATTTTGAATTTGCTGCTAGGAAGATAGTTAATATTACTCATGAAAATTTACCAAACACAAAGTTCTTCAGTAAATGTTTACTACTCTGATTTTTGATAATTTCGTACCAAAAGCATGGTAAAATTGTATTCCATACGAAAAGCTATATTATTTAAAGTAAAGACGATTGTTTTAGGGATGGACCATTAAATGATTGATGGGCAGGGGGGGAGGGGGGTGGTTGCACGAATCTTGGTTGCATGATATTTATTTTTTTGGCTCAACTCTTGCACGTTATTTTCTGCGTACAGTTAGACATTTTTTTTCTAGCAGAAGAGGTTGCATGATATTTTTTTGAGGTTTAAGTGCTTGCTCGATATTTTTTGGGGGATTTACGCAATTCCCCCATCAACTATCTAATGGTCCGTCCCTTACTCAAAGTAGAACGAATATTTGAAGTTTTGTTGACACGAAGTGTGAAGTACTGAAAACAAAACACTAAGCGACAATTAGTAAATGTTTAATAAATTAATTTAAGAAATTATTTTATCATATAATTATCCGTAAAATACCTATATTTCGCCTTTTCGAAAAACTGATATTTTCACATGTGAAAATAACATGTTATTTTCACATGTGAAAATATCGTTCAATCTGTTTATTTAAGCTATCAGTTTATAAATAAAAACTTTTTATAATAATAAAAAGCTTATTAAGTTGATTTTATGGATAATTATATAATAAAAAGAATATTACATGGCCGCTTGGAGATACAAAATTTACCTTCTCGTGTTGAAAATCTCTCACTCGTTCGCTGCGCTCACTCGTGAGAGAACTTTTCAACACTCGAAGATAAATTTCGTATCTCCGCGCGCCCATGTAATATCCTCTATATAATATATAATATATAATATATGATATATAATATATAATATATGATATATAATATATAGTATATGATATATAATATATAATATATGATATATAATATATAATATATAATATATGATATATAATATATAACATATGATATATAATATATAATATATATATTCCGAAGGTCTCCATTGCATATTCCCGCACACACCCCCCCCCCCCCCCCCCTCCTCCCCTCGCCGCCTTCATTCCCACGTTAATTCCTGATCCTTTGTTTTGTTGTTCATTTGTTTATTCGTTTCCTCCTTCCTTTCTTCCATCCTTTCTTTGTTCGATAGTTCGTTACATCCTTTCTTAGTGTCCTGAGGGGTTAAAAAGCGAACAAGGATTTGTCTATCATGTTCACCCTAGAAAAAATTGAATTTACGCCACACTGGGAATGAAAAAAAATCCCAAAAATAAACAAACAAGCAATAACAAATGGGAACGGGAAAAGAGATTTGAAAGAAAAAGTTTGGGATTCGGACGACAGGTTTGAAATGGGATAAGTACCGAGGATTTACCTTGATACTGGTTACAATGAAAGCGGTAACGCTATTTCGGACGAGGGCAGTCGTGGCTGTATATAGTTTTAGCGATTTGAGTACACTTGTAGTGTCAGTAAAATCAAAACGTAGAGGCTTTTAATACATGTTAATAGCTGCGTCCATATTTTATTGAATAAACGGTCCAGATAATACGTGTCTAATCATTCTAATTTGTTTTTAGTCTCTGATGTACTTGAGGCGTTAAATCCACATCTTTCTGTAAAGAAAAAGAAGAGTTCCAGGAATTATAAAGAGTGCTATATAGAGTCCATCATTTCATTACTGATCTAGGGGAGCTCAATACTAGCAGCAAAAAATAAGTAAGATGGAGGAGATTGCATTTAACCCTACGTTGCTACTTCCCCAATCACCTGAAAATTAAACTGCTTTATTCTTTCGACGCGTAATTACTTTTCCAGTATATCTTATGCATGGGAAATTGGTCAGTTGTACATAAAAGTTCGCATGCAGTTCAAATTTTTTTACTAACTGAAAGCAAAACCATCAGTTGACAATCATACCTTGTTTATTTGCAGTCCTCCAGAGCAACCGCCCCAACCCGACTAGTTGTTTTTCCTTGAGGACACTTGAGACAAGATTTGGAAAGTGCTTTCGGTTGGTAGCTTCCTATTGGACATGCTAGGCAAGTAATGGCACCTCCTGTTGTAACGTGTGCATATTCCCCTGGCTTGCACGCATCTAAAAAGCAACGGTTATTGATACTACATATTATGAGTAATCCTAAATAGTTTCTCACCAATTCTCTAAAATATAAAGTTAATTCGCAGAAAGAAATGTACTGACACCCAGTACCGAACGTTTCAACAGGTCTCTGGGGTTGATGACAAGGTACACAATGTAGAGGGTTCTGAAGGGTGGGGTCCTAAATCCATTTCCCAGCCCCGATTTTGACTAAATCCCATATACCCAGCCTACGTTTTGCTCACCGTTATAACAATTGTAACATTGTAAAGTTTTTTTGTAGAATGTCTTGTCACTTACTAACCAATCAAGAACATTACAATTTTACATGTCCAACCTTAGAAATTTGATACGGCATCAAAACATGACATATGCATGATTACGTAAATCCCTTGACAGAAATCCGTAGAACTTACCATAACACTGAGTAACGTTCGTGGCTCCTTGTTCTATCGAAAGTTTTCCTGGTGGACAAGGCTTACAAGAGATCTGGCCAATGTTATCCTGGTAGCTCCCAACTTCACAGAGATTACAGGATTGTGTGTTGTTGCTGTAGTGTGTCCCTATTGGGCATTCGACTAGAGAAATTGGAAAATGGAGTTTGCAGTCAATTTAAACGTGAGGTTTTGTTATATGTTTAAATATGCACCCATGGAATTTTAGATAACAAGCTTCTTTTCAATCATTTACACGTACACACACAAAAAAAACCAAACAAACAAACAAACAAACAAAAAAACAAAAAAACAAAAACTAAAAAAACGTTAAATAGGATTTAATGCCCAGAGTAGCCGAAGTAAATATACACCTACTTGTAAGAACGTTGTCATACGAAAATAGAGCATTAGTGATTTAGTGTGATAGGAATTACATTAAGATCACTGAAGCTGCACTTTTTCTTTTGTCTTTTAATGTATTCCTTTCTCACTAAATTACTAATGTTCTAATATCGTATGACAACGTTCTTGCAAGTAGGTGTATACAGCAAACTTTTCTATAATAAAATATGTGAAAAGCAAGAGCTAAGCTGTGAACCCAAGAACTGCTTTCCTAATTCAGACCATGAAGCCTTGTCTTGGCGTTATTGTACTTGTTTGCCAATATAAACACAAAAAAAGCTGCATCTAAATAGCTGAATCTCATTCATCAGTTGTAACCTCAAGGGAAAAATATTTACATGTAAGGGAATCAATTGTGTCTGATACAGTAGGATAGTGTTCCAAGTCGAGGTTGGACTTAGTGTGTTCATACAAATTAACTTTATTTTCAAGTCCAACGTCGACTTTTTTTCTGTTCACTCAAGTGAATTTCTTTGGGAAAGTTTGTGGTAAATCTAGAGGCTGTAGGCGAAGCTATGGTGATTCAGTATTGAATCTTGAACAAACCCCAATTTCAATTGATGGATACCAGTAAAAATAAGAATTTGGTGTGGTTACATAATTTGTGTGTCCTATGTGGTCACGCAAACAGAAGTTGTATCCAAGAAGGAAGAAATTATCTTACATCCTGATTGGTCAATTCTTTTTCCCAATTCAAAATTCTAAACCCACCATGCATTGATATCAAGTGCTTACCACAAATTGATCTTTCAATCTCAGAGCCCTGACCATCCAAAATCCTCTTCACTTTTGGTGCTGGACAAAATGCTGTGGCCTGTTTAGCCTCTACTGTAAGGTTTGGCATGTCAGAGAGTGATGGAAGCTTTTTCTTCAGGTAAGCCTCCAGATCACCAAGTTCCTATTATAGATAATATTGAAAAAGTTGATGATGGTGATAATGAGGGATAGGTTATGGTGCGGGAGTATATATATATTCCTTACATATTCCCTATATGAATATGTGCCTTCAGCCTTAATTATCGGATGCATCATTAGTTTAAAATTAAGCAAGGGACCATAAGTAGCTGTGCGTCCATCGAGTTATGGATACACGCGGGAGGTTGCTAAGCACGAAGAAAAGCGTAAGAGCGTAAGCGTAAGAGCGTAAGCGTAAGCAACTCTAGCTTTTTTGAGTGCTTAACTCAACCTCCCAAGTGCATCCATAACTCGATGGACGCACAGCTACTTATGATCCATTGCTTTTATAATATAGTCAAGTCAACAAACAAGAAATAAATACAAATTATAGACTGTATTTGTTGATCATGCCCTAAATTCTCCTTACGCACCTTGCGTGTATGAAAAGCACAAAGGCGCTAAAAACAGAAAACAGTCGTTTTGAAAATGGCAGCTTTACACTGAAGACTGTTATGACTAAAATAATGGCAAAAAATTTAGCTTACAAGTGAATCAAAAATGTCCAAAACTAAGGAGAAAATGATTTTCAACTGTAAGAAGTACATTTCAAATGTTGACATATCTTAGTACAGTAATGCCCGAGAAAATCAGTGAAAAACACAGTGGCTGTCTTTGTTGTTGTTGACAATGTTCAAGTTTGTTATCTTACAATGACTTAGCAATGGAAAGCTTCTTGTACACGGATCAAAACTAACTGACTGAACTGGATTAATTTTCTCTGGGTAGTATGTCGGCTTTCACTCCCATGTAAAGCTTCAGAAAGGACTTCACTGCAGTTGTGAAGCTGCGAAGTAGATGGTGAGCAAGATATTTATAGTTAATTACTTTGGAAGTACTTTTGTTGAATAAATACACGATAATAATATTTTTGTATTTGTTTAATCATTGCTAAAAACCCTTTGAATTTAGACACCGACAGTTTGTGGTTTGCTTTGTCTTTTTGGAGTGACGTTTTTTCAATCATTTTCAGTTATCTTTTCTAGATAAATTGTCAGCAAAAAGTTTTTTTTTTCGCCGAAGCAAAAAAAGCTGACGTGAGCGTGCAACCCATGGGCAAATGGTTCATGCTTTTCAACCAATCAGATCGCGCGGATTTACTTGACTATATTATAATGCAAAACTGTTAAAAGCTTTTGCCTTGCTTTGGATGTTGGAGCATAATAAAAAACATTTTGGATAATATTGAAAAAGTTGATTATGATAATAAGTTATATTATGTTCTGCTTTGAATACTTCAGTATATCGAAGATTATTTAACATATTTACTAGACCAGTTAGTCTCCTACGCAACTGCTATTAGTGTCTTTCTTTTGTCCCTAAAATATGATAATTTTATTCCACATATTTAGAAAATTATGTGGAATAAAATTACAGTAACAACATTTATTACTGACAATAACAAGAACCACCACAGCAGAAACTATAACGAAAAAAAGTAGGTTTTTAAACATTTTAAAAAATGTTATGAATTCAAATCTACAATTCACCTTGAGCATTTTGTGAAGCTTTTTAGCCAAAAGTTTACGGTCAGTGCTTGGATGTGTGTTGTTCACGATAAAATCTAAAGTGATGATTCTCTGCGTCTCTGACCCTCCACTCCGCTTAGATCTAATAATAAAGCATACAAAATTTGACTTTTCAAAGGAATTCCTGATACTGATGTATGGTGATATTGGATTTTAAAGGGGAGAGTGGAAAAACGTATACCAAATCAATAGTCTGTCATTAAAGCCCTGTTACATGTTTAAACTTTTATTTGAAACATTTTTATGGGGGTGTTACAGGGCACAATTTAGGCTTTGTGAAACTTTTGTCATGACGGAGAAAGTGTGTCCCAAACAAGTTTCAGAACAAAATTGCACCGCGTAAAACCCTCATGAAACTTGTCTCGCAACAAACAAAAGTTTCAGCTAAAAGTTTCCATTGTAAAAATATTAATAATCATGGAAGAATGATAATATGAAGAGGTGGTTTGTGATGATCTAGTATAACCCCCCTACTCCCCTACCCCCCTGGACCTTTGAAGTCCCCACAGTAGTTCCCCCAGGACTCACCCTTGTAGCTCCACTGTGCAGTTCAAAGTAGAAGGCACCAATAGAGTCAAAGCTATTGTATGTGAGAATAGATTGCGTGCTTACTTACCTCGATCCACAGTACGCTTTAACATTGCTGACCACACAGTCTAGACCTTGGCTAATTTTACAAAGTAAGAATTTAGCCAATGGAATCTTTTTGATTGCATAGAGGAAGTTATTTCGAATCTGATTTAAGGCTTCTCCTTCATCCCCTATGCAAGCTCCTGTGTAAAACGTGAACTCTTTCATGGCTGCGCTAGCTGCCTGCTCGGCTGCAAGTAATGAAAAAGTTGAAGATTATTAGTCACTGTGGGTTGCACGCACTGCTATACCACTGTCACTCCAATGTGTAGTTCATGCCCGAGGTCACAGGTTTGACACTCGACAATTGAACTGCATGAATTGAGTTTCTGATGTTTTGTTCTTTCCCTTTGCCTTAAGGGTTTATCTCAGGGCTCTCTGGTTTCTCTCCCTCAGTTAAAATTACCCTGTTTTATTTGCTATGCACTGATCACAAGACAGCAATCAGGACAGGAAAATTGGGCAATACACTGCTATCAATTTGTTTGATTGACGATAGTCTGTTGCCTGATTTTGCTGTCTAGATTAGCGTGTAGTGGTGAAGGCAGTTGTAACATGTGAGTTGAGTGTAGTAAATGGTGAATGTAGTAGTAGTGCATGTGGAGCATACCTCACTGAATATCCCCTTTCAGAGTGTGATAGTAATAAAAAAAGCATTTTTAACAATTAGATGCAAAGGCTGAATGATCTATGGGTAAGTAGCTCATAAGACCAAAGGCAAAATGGGCCGTAAATGATTCGTAAATAATGAGGTTGAAAGGCCCTAGCTATTTGTTTTAGTCTAAAGCTACTGATTGGTCAAATATATGGTTTCAAGCAATTTTGACATTAGGTATAAAACGCGAGTTAGCTGCCATTGGTTTTCAAAACCGTTACATTTTGCTACTATAGTGGTCTTCACTAATAGATCACTAGTAGTAGGTCAACCAATCAGGGCGCAGGATTTGGGAAAGACCATTAGTAGGTTTAGACTAAACTAGTTTATACGGTTTTGATCAATCTGTTTAGAAGGAAACTTTTTAGTGAACCTAGACTTACGTGCACAGTCAGGCCAAGGCTTGTTTTCGATGTTACCTAGGGGAATTGCAACTCCGTCGACCATTTTATTCCAGATTCCATTCGATTTACACATATACAGTTGAGGCGTCGATTTAGCAAAGGCGTATCCTTTCTTGCACTGCACGTTGCAGAACATTTCGTAGTCCACAGAGTTTGGTGACTGAACCTTTTTGTTACACGCGCGTATTCCGTATTGCGGTGGGTCGAACAATGGACATTTAACAGCTAAAAAGAGAAGGATGTTACTTTTTGTGTATTGAGCTAACAGTGCATTAATCGGTATTGGAAAGATGGACATTTAACAGCTAAGAACCTACCTTCATACCTGTCTAACAATCTATAGCAATCCAACCACCAACCACTAACCGGAACTACTGCCAACCCATCACCATCTACAGATCTTTTTAGTTACTGGTAATCTTAAATCTTAATCTTAAACTCTCGAGTGCGCCACTGAACTACAGGCACAACAATTCTTCGAATTTTGATATTAACTGCAGATTGGAGTTGGAGTGTATCGCAGCTGGCCAATACTAAAGAATATTGAGGACTCGGTACTGAGGTAATCGTACTCATGTGTGATAAATGTCTTTTCACTGTATCCTCGCGCTTCATCCAATCACATTCAATCAATATTAGAAATTGCCCTTGGCTTTTTCTCCTCTCTTCCTCTCGGATACTTACGGCCTACTTCAACAAAGAATTCACAGCTGGCATTGTTATTAGCCCGGTCAAATGCAGTATAGATGACTTTATGTTTTCCCCATGGAAACAACACTTCAGGGTTTTTGTTGCTTTTGATTCGAAGCGGGGGCTTGTCGTAGTTGTCTACAAATGTTGGGTTTTTCCAATTTACGCGAACTTGGTTCTGGCTTGTTTCGACTTTGATGTCATCTGGGCAAGTCACAGCTGTTGGACGCTCTGTATCTGAAAATTAAATTTGATTTTTTATCGCCTGGAGACTACTTTTTATTACACACAGTGGTGTAAGGAGTGGAAAGACAGATGCGCCCGGGGCCTCTCCTGCAGTTCAAGTTTCCTGCAGTTCAAGTTTCACATTTTGCGTATTATTTCACAAGAAGAGTCAAAGTGTTTGAAAAATTCTATATTCTTCCAAACAACCTTTTTTTTTTTTATAGACGGATTAATTTTCATGGTACTTAGAGCTTCCATACTGTTTACAGTCCGGCTTGGGGATTGATGTGCTTTTTTTATTAATGTCCCCATAGAATATGTAGTCAGTCAATGACAATGAGGTTTTTACTAAGGACTAACATCCTTACAGTGAGTCCACAACGGCCACCTTATACCACCGGTTAGAGGAGAGGCTGACGGGCCTACCGTTTAGTGTCCTTATCTGAGCATGAGCTTATTACTATGGCGCAACGAGCCCTTAATCATCTTTACCTTTAACCGTGACCTGCCAAAAGCAGGATGCATTGTTACCAGTTTCATCAATGGCTGTATACTTGACAATATGGTACGTGTCTTTGATTTCAAAGTCTTTAACCGCTGCACCAACATCGTGAGTCACCCTGGGTACTTTGCCGTCGTTGTCTGTTGCCACCACTGTTGGTAGAGTGATGCGAGTTGTGTTCCTACCTATGTCATTGCCCACCACGCGAGGGGACGGGCAAACTATATTAGGCGCTTGAACGTCTAGTAATACAAGAACGAATGTTTGGAATGGAAATGATTTTCAAGAGTCAATTGCCCTATTTAACTATGACGTCACATCAAAACAATCTATTGTTTAAACACAAAGGATCATGGCCGTCGGAGGGGGTCAAATCAACGCAAATTCAGCGAAAATTGTTCTAAAACCCGTATCAATCCATGAAGAGAAGTAGAATAGCCAGCAAACGCTCAGAATATTTGTTAGTACATATCAACACATATTATATCTGAAAACCAGGCCATATTAGATTAAACTGTTTCGCTAGGAGCAAATTTTGTGTAATTTTCTATTGCTTTTGGCGATTATATCCCCTACATAAACAAGCAGAGACGTCATAGTGAAATAGGGCGATTAAGTTAACTACATGATGAACGAAGTAGCTTGAAATGTGGCCGCCAAGCAACATACATTGCTTCCACGTCTTTTTATAACAAATAAATGGTATACACGCTCGCACACAAGGGCTTCATTCATGGAAATTTTTCTTATAACTCTCGCTAACCTTTACAAGAGGAGTTCCAAGGTGTAGACCATTCTCCATTGGCTTGACACTGTCTGGCAGCGGGCCCTGATATTTCATAACCATTTCTGATATTGCACTGTAGTCTGCAATAACTTGTGCACACTCGACTGTTGACGCTACAGTCTTCAGGTTCCCACTTTCCGTGAGGGGGCCTTGGTAGCGGCGAACATGTAATGACTGATTGATTAAAGAAAAATGAAATCGAGTTCTAATTTATTGAATTTAATAAGATCCGTCTAATAGTAATGGATGTATCTGCAAAACTTTGATCATTGGAGGCGGTGGTTATGTTTGAGTTCGTTTGTTGCACATTTCCTTCCTAGGGGATCGGTCATCATCGCCTGGGGGTCAGGGGCCGGAGGATTTAGGGGGAGGGGGTCACATGGTTTTTAGCCAACAAAACGGGGATCAGCTAAACATTGAGGGATCAAAGAAGGGATCACTCAGTAGTGCGACTACTAATAAGCATGGAACATAAAATATGGCGCTTTTTTGGGAGAATCAGTTATAATCTATATGCAATAAAAACCCTTAGTCAAGCCCCCCCCCCCCCCCCCCCCACTACACTAGGTGATCCATAATGACTTGTTCCTTAGCGCTTTTTATATTTCTGCCACCTCGACACTGGGTCGATGTCTAGGCTTTTGGCTACCTTCGATAAAATAAATGATTACTCGCGCTGTTGTAATAACATCTTGCTAGTTTGGTGGACGAAAAGTAAATCACGTCAAAACCAATTAAAGTTGGTAAATTTTTAAGTAAGCATTTCCTGACATCGATCAGCCCAAAGTGTTGTTTTAGGGTATCAATGAAATGTAAAGGTCTATTTTCCCTAACTGTCATGGGCTTTCACAGGTAAAGTAAAACAAAGTCGTACCTTTTTCTCTTGTTTCTTCCTGATCTGCGGGACAATTTTGCGGTTGTACACCATAACAGTTGTCTCTTCTGGGCATGTAAGCCCAGGTCCTGCTATAGCTACGCCGCCTTTTTTGCGACGCACAATGATCATTACTGACGGGTTTGGGAAGATCTGTCCAGGAACTCCACTGACCTAGGTTACATACTGCATAACTACAGGAACCTGGGGAGAAATCAGTATCAAGATTGGTTCTTTTATTTTGATATTCAAAAAACCTATGTTGCATTACTTTAGTCATAGTCCCTCGTTCTTTCGTCCATTTACTTTTCTTTTTCATGCATGTGTTTTCTCGGCCCTCCGTCTTTCTTTCTCACTCCCTCTCTCCTCACCTTGCTCACCCAACTACCTAGGTCGTCTTCCCCTTTCTTACATGCTCCTTATTTTTCTCCTCCCCTCCCCCTCCCCCTCCCCCTTCCTCTTTCATTTCCTTATTCGCCCATTAACTAGCTCTCTCTCCCTCCTAAAAAAAGCTCATTAATTCATTTTCGAATTACATTCTTGAAAAATTCCAGCTAATTCCCCTTACGGTTGTTGTGAAAGTCGCATATTATTATATAATAATAATAATACTTTATTCAAATACAAATACATGAAAATAAATGACTGGACCTTGAAGTAAGCCCTATATACAAGTCTCCTGACATATATACTCACAAAATGTTCTGTAGTTGTACTGTGTGGCTCCACATGTGCTTCGTATTCCACCACAGGAATGATGTCTATTGATATACCTGTGACAAACAGCGATCATCGTATAATAGACATTTTCCACTGTATAGTAAAGTAGAGTTTCCATTTCAAAATAGTTAGCTGTCAATTTCTTAAGAGTAAGATTCTTGGTTTTAGGTTCAAGACCTTTCAACCATATTAAATGCCCCCCCCCCCCCCCCCTTCCCCCAGCCCCCAGCCCCCCCCCCCCCCCCCCCCCCCCAAAAGGAGGAGGAAGAGGAGGAAAAAGTACGAGAACAATGGAAACAGAAGAGAAGAAAGGGGAGAGGGCAGAAGAGGAGAGGGGAGTTACCTGACGGCTTCTTTGTAGCTTCTTGAACGAGACTGCTGCCTACACGTCCCAGTGGGAACACTCCCAGACCATTGGGTCCAGTGGTTGTAGGGGCAGGAGTAGACTTGACGGCATGAACCTGGAAATGTAAAAAAAGAAAAAAGAAGAAAAAATCGATTGGAAGCCTTGAGTAACAAATTCATTTGTAGAGGGGAATTGAAAGAGAAGCAGGTATAGGGGACGGTGCAGGATTGGGAAATTTGTCTTTTATAGACAGACATGCAATCTTGCACACTTTAGGCCCTTGTACTAATTCCCATAATCACATAAGCACAATTTTCTTGAGAATTAAACGGCATGAGCCGAGAAATGAAAACCTTTTTCTGATGCACAATTTTGTCTGTTGCTCGAGGGGAATTGAATGAGAGGCAATTATCCTGTCCTTGTGCCATCACGTGATGGCAGCTATGACAGGAGCACTTAAATCTGATCCAATCTGATTTACATAAGAAATAATTCAGTCTTCACAGGAGAAACAAGTTCGTTTGCATTATTGTTTTATTTGCATAAATTGACATTAGGGGTACAAGCAAATGCATAGATATCAATGGGACAAATTGAATGGTGGTGAACTCATTTTATTTTTTTAAAAAAACCTTTTAAATTAGTCTTTGTATCTTACTTGCTTCAAAACGTATATGGTTAAGGTTGTGAACAATAAAATAAGTGAAATGACAAAGAAAAGTTAAAAGAAAATGAAATAAAAAGAAACGATGATATAAAATATGTACAATATATACTAAAAATAAAGTAGAATAAAATAATTAAAGCAAGACAAAGCAAAGTAATGTGAAACTCGTAGACGTAACAAAAAGTAAAGAATATGTTGGTTTAACCCCGCAGAAAGGATATTTTTGAATTTAAAAATAAGCACTCTTTAAAAAATCAACAAAACAGTTTGTTAAATCAGATCATATCGTATTGGCATTCCATTCTTTTGTTAAATAGAATAATCCCTGAGATATTAGACTTTCAAGTTAAAAACAAAAAACAACAAAAAAAAACAACAACAACAACAAAACAAAAAAAAACAGAGACTTTTAATATACATCCAACTATCTCCGTCGAGTAAACAAAACAACACAAATTAAACTACCAAGAAAAACAGCTTAGAAATAATTGACTTTATGGTGTTGGGTTTCGTTTGAATTTTTTTTAATTTTCCTCATTGGAATTCATTACTGACATCGACAATGTCATCATCATCATCACTGTTATCATGGTTATCATCACTGTTATCGTCATCATTGTCATCATCATCATCACTGTCATCATGGTTATCACTGTCATCATCATCATCACTGTCTTCATTGTCATCATCATTATCACTGTCATGGTTATCACTTTCATCATCATTACCACTGTCATCATGGTTATCATCACTGTCATCATGGTTATCACTGTCATCATCATCACTGATATCGTCATCACTGTCATCATCATCATCACTGTCATCATTGTCATCATCATTATCACTGTCATGGTTATCACTGTCATCATCATTTTCACTGTCATCTTGGTTATCACTGTCATTATCATCATCACTGTCATCATGGTTATCATCACTGTTATCGTCATCACTGTCATCATCATCATTATTGTCTTCATTATTACTATCTTTATTACTATAGTAATCACTATCATCATACTGCCATCTTTATTGCCTTCATCATTGCTTATCATCACTTTCATCATTGACATTGTGACTCGGCTTCCTTGTGGTCATCATTTCATCATCACTACCAACATTATACTCATCATTATTGTCATCGTCATCGTCTATTTACTGTTATCATTGTCATGGCTCCTGACTGTCACCATCGTCGTCGTTATTATCTTCAACAGTGTAATCATCGTCATCATTGTTGTCGTTCGATCATGCCATTTTCTTATCGAGACGTTACCCATTTTTTCCCCATGCATTGATGATGTTTGCTTTCAACTAAAGTTAAAGGCTACTATTTTGCCACAATACTCAAGTAATCAAAAGCCTGTTGTTTGCATTCAATTAACCCTCTTCCACCTGAGCAAACATTTACGGTTTTCTTTTCATCTTTTCCGTCTTTTTGTTAATCTTTATGATTATATCCTAAAAATATCATTTGACTTTTGCTCAAAATATCTTTTCTACCAAGATCTTCTTTCATAAGAATGATTGTCGGAAAATAACGTGTGATGTATATACAACGCCACACGGTAGCTCAGTTGGTAATAGCGTCGGACCAACACTTAGGGTCTTAAGATTACTGAGGGGAAGGTGCTACCTTTGTAATAATAATATCTGCAAATGGTAAATCTTCAAGTCTTCTCGGATAAGGACTTAAAACCGTAGGCCATGCCTCCCAACCCTTCCCAGTTCAACAGCCTATCCCAATGTGGAGGCATAATACTAACATACTAACAAATCATACTAACCGGCTGCTACTTAATATGCAGCCCGTAAAGTCTTCCATTGATCTTGTAAAGCGCCATTAAAGCATTATTATTATTATTATCATCATCATCATCATCATTATTATATACTTGTGCTATGCGAATTGTTGTTCTCTGAAAATGAAGCACTAAACAACGCAAAATGAATTCTGATATTTAAAAAACCCCGTCTAGGAATAAACCTATAGAAACAATTCAGTCAGTTTTTACATTTCCGATAAAACATGTGTCGATTTTAAGATTCGTATCTTTAAAATAGTCTGATGTTGACTAATGTCACTTTTTTTTGTGCTGTGTAAACTATTGGTCGTTAAGACTAAACAAACATAGTACTTGGTTTTTATTATTTACAAAATTGGAAAAACTGCAGATAAAACATATCCGTTTATGCCTTTGTCATAAAAGATGGCATGAAAGATGTTTTGGAGTAATTAGGACTAGTTAGCGCTGTATGACAGAAGACAATGTCTCTTATGATTTTTAGAATTGCTTCGCCGACTGTTTTTCAGTTTTCAAAAAACTTATGCTTTATGTGATCAAGTACATAACGAAGTATATAAGACAGCGCCTAATTTTCATTTACGGCTTTTGAAGTGCCGTAACTTTGCAATTTTGAGCTATTTCCCAGTTTCTAGTGGTTCATGAGATGCCTGCAAGGAATGTTTTGATACAAAATTTCGATTTTTGAAAATTAATATCTTTGCGATTTTTGAAACTTATTGCTTTCTTCAATTACTAATTTTAACACGCCATCCAGTGAGTTTGAATTACATGATAAAAGTTCATTTACAATTTATATATTTTTTCAAGTCAACACAAACTTACAAATCTTTTGCCGCTGATACGCGGGTCTGCATCCCTGGGAACTTGGGCAACGTACTCTACCACTATGTCTAGTATAGATAAAATGAGCTCCCCTTGATTGGTAGACACATGTTCCTTGTGGTGCGTAGGATGGATTCCAATCATTTCGCCATTGGTGACGGCAGGTTGTCCACGAGCATGGACAGGAGAACGCATCGTGGAAAAGCTGAACTAAGACTATGAGGGACAACAAACAGCCTAACATCGCCATTTTGGGGTCCGTTTGGCTTCCGTGAATCAAACTGACTGACCCCGTTAGTCCTTCACTTCACAGTCTTTGAGGTATATTATGTGAACTAACAAAACGGATTTGATTACGTTGGTTTTAGTTGTTTGTTGAAAATTGATGTTTACTCTTTCCAGAAAAGATTGATGGAAAAGTGTAATTGAGAACTTCTCCCTCACACCCGGTGTCCCTGCTCAGCGTAATGTTACATCAGCTGCTTCAAACTGCTTCACAGTTGAGCAAATTATTTGTTCTTATTTTCTTCAACATTTCACCATATTCATGACATTTATTTCCTCTCCCTCATCGCCTTATTTCAATTCAATTTCCCAGACGAAAAAGCTATCACATGATGGCGCAAAGTCTATATGAGGGAAAGAGGATTTTGGTGTTTGTTCTTTGTGCAGACGTACCATGTTGCTCACTTATAGACCCCTTTTGAATTAATAATTCCCAATCTGGGGATGAAAACAAAAATATCGTCAATGAACACTTTTAAAGTCTATAATTTAGATTGTGAAGAATATTATAATAAACAAAAATGAAATAAAGTAAAGAGTCAATAAAGTTAAAAAAATAAATTCGAAGAAAGAGGCTTGTAGAAAGAACAGAAAGAAAATATGTGGATAGGATAACCTAGATTCTCAGGGCTAAGAATTAAAATTCAGTAGAGACTTTCATTCTTTAGTTGAGTATCTTTGTCAAGTAAATATAACAGTACTAATCAAACCAACAAGATCAACATTTAGAATTTATTATTGATATCAACAGTGTCATCTTCATCATAATGATTATCATCAAGTAGTATAGGGGATGGGGGTTCCAGCGCAACGACCACCGGAGGATTACCCGTCTAAAGTACCCCCTCGATTCGTACCACGATTACCCGCATCCCGTGTTTATGTGAGATATGTTAGTCTATATATGGAGTGCGAAGATTGCAAGAGAATTTTTAAGAAAGAAGTGGACTTGAAGAAGCATTTAAAGATGAAGACGAAATGTATGAGCAGCTATGATTGTGGATGTGGTAAGAAGTTTGAGACTAAGGTTAAATTGTTTTGGCATTGTCAGGATTGTGAGTATGACTACGACGATCTGAAAAGGGTCTGGAATTAGGTATAAGATATCTCCTATTATATAGATGGAATCCCAAAGCAATTTCGAAACGGTGTCAATACCCGGTAACGGTGAGATTGATGTTAGACAGTTTTGGCGTCAGTCAGAAAGGAAGGTCAAGAGAACGCTTCGAAAAGGTATAGAAGAATTAGGAGCCCTGAAAGCGAGTATAATGGTAGAAGTAAGTTTATCAAAAGATGAGGCAACGACGACAGCAATGCTGCGATCAAAGTCGTTAGTGATATTAGAGTCCACGAATCTGGATAGGTCACTCAGCGAAGCCTTAGAAGCAATAATGGAATCGCTGTCTAACTACACGAAAGAAGGATCAGGTTGGACAGTGGAGGAGGTAGAAGGTATGGAGGTTAGCATGGCAAGGTACGTACCAATACGAGGAGGAAGTTACGTGCCCCTACCAACGTGGGTAGAAAGGAAGAAAGCCATAGTCAACGTAAAAAATGATGACAATCGATGCTTTATGTGGGCAATACGATCCGCACTGTATCCAGTAGATAAGGATCCCTTTAGGACAAGTAAGTATCCCACAGACGATTTAGAGTGGGATGGTGTGGAATTTCCCATGCAGTTGATAGACATCCCCATATTTGAGGAAATAAACGATTTAGCAATTAACGTTTACGGAGTCAGAGACCAAACGATAGTACCACTAGTGTTGTCAAAGAGTAAAGGAGAACGAATACACCTTTTCTACCACGGCGGACACTACTCATGGGTTAAACACATTAGCAGACTATTTTACAGACACACCAAACACAAAGGTAAGAAATACTTCTGCGATTGCTGCTTATTATCCTTTACCAGCGTTAAAGCTCTAAAGGATCACGACGAAATATGTCGCGGAGTCGAAGAAGTGGCGCAACGGATCCAGATGCCTACAGATAAGAACCTATCCTACTCAGACCATCAAAAGCAGATGCAGGTGCCTTACGTGATATATGCAGACTTTGAAGCGTTGATAACTAAGGAAGAGCAGAAAAGTGGTGCCACGAATAAGGTGGGATTACACGAGATCTGCTCCTTTGGTTACATAGTAGTCAGATCAGACGGTAAAGCAAACCCTCCTGTGATTTACCGAGGTAAGAACGCAGCTAATGAGTTTCTAGAAGCATTGCGAGAAGAGGAGGGGGAGATAAGAGAACAATTAAGACGTCCAAAGAAGATGGAATTTACCAAAGAGAACCAGGAGGCTTTTACCAAGGCAAAGAAATGCCACATTTGTCAACATACGCTTCTCCAGTTTGGAAGACGAGCCAAGAAAGCGTGGGATGAAGATGGAAAGTATTTAGGAGAAGCTCATTTTAAATGCGGGAAGTATGCTAAGAAGGGTGAGAAGCCGGGAAAGCCCTCCACGCATTGCATTCACTGCCACAAAGCATTTGTTGAGGATTTCTATGTGGATAAGGTTAGAGATCACTGCCACATCACGGGTAAATACAGAGGTGCGGCTCATTGGAAATGTAATATAAACTTCAAAGTAGATCCAGAAATGGAAATACCCGTATTCTTTCATAATTTAAGGGGTTACGACAGTCACTTACTCTTACAAGGAACGGACGGCTCCGAAGTAAAGTGCATACCCAACAACAAAGAAAGGTACATGTCCGTAACCGTAGGCAAGCTGAAGTTCTTAGACTCGCAGCAGTTCATGGCGGACTCCTTAGCAAACTTGGTTAAATACAACACGGAGTTCCCCATTTCCAGTCAATACGGCGCGGAAAGGAAAGGAGTCTATCCATACGAATACATGGACTCCTGGGAGCGATTCGAAGAGCCCCTACCACCCAAAGAGAGATTCTACAGCACCCTAAACGAGTCTGGTATAAAGGACGAGGAGTACCAGCATGCGTTAGATGTGTGGGAAAAGTACTCCTGTGAGAATATGGGAGAATACCACGACATCTACCTACGTTCAGACGTAGTGCTGCTCGCAGGTGTTTTCCAAAGCTTTCGAAAGATGGCAATGGAATACTACGGGTTGGATCCAGCGAACTTCTACACGGCTCCTGGGCTTAGTTGGAGTGCGCTTCTAAAGAAGACAAACGCGCAACTGGATCTCCTAACGGAATACGACATGTACCGCTTTATGGAAGACGGTATCCGCGGCGGTGTTTGCGGACCCAGCAGACGATACGCAAAAGCGAACGATCCCACGGTGGAGTACGACCCGGAGAAGCCAACCACATACATCTTCTACTTAGACGCAAACAACCTCTACGGTTGGGCAATGTCGCAGTACTTACCTGTACGCGACTTCGAATGGGACAACATAAAGCCCATAGAGTTTTACCTAAATGTAGGTAAAGAAGACGACAAAGGTTACGTGCTGGAGGTGGACCTGGAATACCCAGAGCACTTGCACGACGCACACAATGAGTTCCCATTAGCACCAGAAGCAATAGAAATACCATTTAAGCAGCTGAGTCCGCTGCAGAGGGAAATGTGTCCTGGCTACAAACCCTACAGGAAGCTAACGATGAACCTGATGGACAAGCGAAAGTACGTGGTGCATTACCGCAACCTGCAGTTCTATGTGCGCCACGGCTTACGCGTGAAGAAGATTCACCGCGTTTTGAAGTTCACGCAGGAACCATGGATGCGCTCCTACATTGACTTTAACACACAAAAGCGTACGCAGGCAAAGAATGACTTCGAAAAGAACCTGTTTAAACTAATGAACAATAGCGTATTTGGTAAGACAATGGAGAACATCCGCAAGCGCGTAAGCATAAAGATAGCCAGCACCAGAGAGGAAGCAGAAGCATACGTGTCACAGCCTGGATTCGTTAGATACGTAGAAATGTTAAACTTCTACGTGATTCACATGAAGAAAGCGAATTTATTCCTGAATAAACCCGTATACACGGGGTTTACAGTGTTAGACCTATCAAAGCTGCTCATGTATGAGTTTTACTACGACAAGCTAAAACCGAAATACGGTGATAAGTGCCGCCTCTTATACACCGACACCGATTCCTTGATACTAGAGGTGCAGACGGAAGACATTTACGAAGACTGTGTTCCCGACATCGATGAATACGACACCAGCGATTACCCACGCGACCACTTCCTTTACTCCCCTAAAAACAAGAAAGTAATCGGGAAAATGAAGGATGAGATGAAAGGAAAACCCATCGTGGAATACGTGGGCCTGAAACCCAAGATGTACAGCGTGCTAAAGCTGGACGGTGTAGAAAAGAAAGCTAAAGGCGTAAAAAAATACGTGGTTAAGAAGGACATTACGCACGAGTCCTACTTAAAGGTCCTGCGTACGCGTAAGGAACAGCGACATAAAATGAACAGCCTGCGCAGCTACGGACATCAAATACACAACGTTACACAGGAGAAGGTGTCACTGTCTGCATTTGACGGTAAGCGATGGATGTGTGATGACGGAGTGCATACGATAGCATTCGGACATCACACGATAAGCAGTTCTTCTTTGACGAACCCACGCGTGGGACCATCATGAAGATAATACAAGATGGGCTGACCCTTCTTAGCTATCGCACTTCGGATCTGGTAAGTTTCCAAAGACCAATTGGGATCCGTAGCTCTTTTGGATCCTCCTTCTAATTCACCCGGCTCATAGAGA